>NC_046665.1:120745766-120794957 GCF_010883055.1 Belonocnema kinseyi | reverse complement strand
TTTTCACAAATAAAAGAAAAAGTACGCGTCCTATCAAGAAGTAATTCTTAACGAAATTGTAGATATTTTTTGGGATAACTATTTTTGTTGAGTCATCTTTTTCGTATCCTACATAGTTTGTCCACAAAATGGAATTGATTATTTTCCATTATTTTTTGTGCAATCAAAATTTGAATTTTCGATTTTTGAAGAAAATCCAAAAATTTATTGTGATTTATTTATTTATTATTATTTATGTATTTTATTTATTATTTTTTATTTATCATTTTGTAGGAATTTTAAAAAGAAATGTTTTTCTTTTCTTGACTTTTTTTCATATCGTGCATTTTTCGGCTTCAAATTTTGATTTTCAGTTCATTAAAAAAATTTTGAAAACGCTATAACTCTGAAAATTTTCTTTTTATCGAAAAAAGTCAAAAGAAAAAATTGTTTGTTCTGTTCAATACTATAAATATCCGTACATAAAATTTTCAAATTTAGAAATAAGTGGTCTTAAATATTTTCAAAATGCGCTCACTTTTTGAATTTTTATTAAAAATGGCTAGTTAATGAACTCGTCCTTTCTTTTAGGACCTAGAAAAAGTGTGCCAAAAATGGATTTGATTCGTTCATTTTTTCTACAGTTATCGTGTTTAAGGACGGACAGACAGACGCCATCGTGAAAACCTGATTTTCGGATTCAGGGGGTCTTGAAACGTGGAGATCCATTGAAAAAGTGTGATGTCAAATTTCCGACAATTCTGATACTTTCTCAATCATAAATGATGAGAATGTAAAAAATTATATGTATATCTGATATCAAAATTGAATCTTGTATAATATAAAGTTTCGGAAGTAAAAGAAAACTATAAAACACTAATTCATTTAAGAAAAACCTATGGATTTTCCTAATTATTATGGTACTTATGCAGCAAAGGAATGATATAAATAATAATCGTTTATTATCGAACAGTTTTCAAAGTATTTTAAAATATAAAAACTCATATTAATATATTTCTTACTTACCAATAGTATTAAGAATAATATTCAAAGTTAAAACCAGAGTACAAAGGATCTTCATTTTTGTTAAAATGTAGAAAAACTGATTAGCGCAGTTATAAGAATAGCGTGATTTATCAATTATCAGATACTTCATATGCGTGTACTGTTCGGAGTTATTTGCTTTTCTCCCGTATCCAAGTATAAGCTTTGGTATATGAGTTATGTTTTGGGGCTTGGCGAGGTAATTATATAAATGATAATTATTATATAATTATGTAATTATATAAAAATAACCCACACTTATGCTGAGGTTTAATTACTGATTTAATTTTTTTAACTTGTTCTCGAGTAAACCTGATTTGTCGTCATGACCAGGGACTAAGGTAAGTGACAATTGAGATAAGGATGTTGTAAGTTGATTTATTGCGTGTTGATTGCTCTGATCTGGCTTGTCGAATTTAGGGAAGTCTTCAGAATCAATCCGAGTATTGTATTGAGGGCAGTCATTGCCTCAATTTCATTCTCAAATTCGTTTTCCGGCTCTGCGATCCCTAATTCTCCACTTGTTAAATTCACTATTCTACATTTATCTAGTTCAAACTCCAAGTAGATATCATTGAAAGACGGCTTTTTGACATTGATAAGTAGCTGCAGTTTCTGGTCCAAAATAGCATAGAGCTGCAGAATCTTAAAGCAACATATACATTTAGCATGAAGCCTGGAATTAGATCTGGATGTTCAATGATATTCTGAAACCACCTTGCCAACGCAAGATGCACACTCTTCAAGTACTTGTACCAGAAGTTGTAAACCATGTAGGAACCTGAATCTTTCTAAATACTTACCTATTTGACAACCTTTAAAACATCTGAAAATTTGATTTCAGTTAGCACCATCTCAGGGTCATTGCTTACTTTTGCTTTCTCTAGTTGAAACCAAGCAGCGTCCAAATTGCTTTTTTTCGTTGTTCCTCAAACACCCGATCAGTAATTGGGCATGTCTTCCAATTGGGAAACTTCAGTGTCTTGGGTTTTATTTTGCGTTGCACTCAGTTCAGGATGAAACCTTCTTTAAACTTCCTTAAAGTTTCAACTTTGTTGCCTTTTTTTACTAATTTCCTTGTACCGACGATGTCTAGCAGTAAGCACTTTAATCCTCTGCCGTTGGAAGTCTATGATCTCATGAAATATAGTAAGTGTCAATGCCTCGATTTACCGAGTGTAGATGATTTTAGTAACACTGTTTAAACGCTTTCTGCTATTATTTCCTTTCTTATATTCAGCCAATCGACTCAATTTGCACCTGGGTTTGCTGACATCCATTTCCAATCCAATCTTTCATGGTGGATCCGGCACTTAGTGATCCGGTTCTTTGTGATCCGGTACTTCGAGTACATTGTCCGTAGCACATATGTCTTTGTTAATATGATAATTCTATTTTATTCACCTTCTTGGTTCCTTAACTTCCGCTCGCGTCTCTGATTGTATCAGGCCACCTGCCGCGAGAGAATGTGGTGGTGCTCAAGCCCCTCTGCAACATTAACGCAGTTTGAATTAATAATAATTTGTTATTATTATTCTAGTGTGTGTATTTAACTTTTACTCAGGTAAATCCGGTTATAGATCATAGTCACGGACTGAGTCAAGTGACTGATGATATTAGAATGTTATCTTAATATCTTGCATATACCTTCGAGTGCTTTCTATCAATAGCTGCTGTTGCCGATGCGATTACAAAGCGCAGTAGGGTTCCAGGCCAATTAGGGGCTGCTAAGCCCCCATCTAAGCCAGTGCAACTGCTTTCTCATTATCTTATATACCCTCATGACCTGGAGCCTAGATCAGATAACACAGACCCAGATTTTTACTAGCATCCTTAAGAAGGTCTTGAAGACTGGAACGGACTAGTATGGAAGTGAAATCTCCAGACGTAAGAAAAAATAGAGGTAAAACAATACCTAGTTACAAAAAATCTAAACTCAAATAACTCAGACAGGTAGTCCTCATTGCTTCCGTCAGAACCCTAAACGCTAGCGTTTGCAATGCTCGTAGCCTGTCCTGCATCGTTTAAGTTCTGCCTGTGGCCACTAGAGTACAGCGGCATAAACGAGCCTCGGTTTAAGGACGGCAGAGTAGATCCGTGCAAGCATTGTAGGCCCTATTCCCCACGTCTTTTTCGGATATACTAAGAGCCCTGAGCTATTGCACTAAAGCTCTACAATGCGCAGCGCCGACCTTGTAAGGCCCATCAACGTTTCCAGATGAGCACCCCTAAGTAGGATTACAAAGTCGTCTGCATAGCCCTGAGTATAATACCCCTCTTCATTAAGCCTACGAAGGAAGCCATCCACTACTATGCACCACAGGGGGGCGAAGGGACACCCCCTGTGGACACCCGTGTGATGCTACTCCTTTAACTACGCCTTCACCCCATCTGTTTTCGAGTCTTCTTTGCCGTAACATACTTCCTATCCAGCTTACTAGCTGGTTTGGTACTCCACACCTCGAAACCTCTCGACAGCTGACCTCTGGGGGGTATTACTGTAGGCACCCTCTATATCCAAAAAGCTTCCCACATTATACTCCTTTCGTTCCAACTGCTGCTCTAATTTTCCCACACAACATGAACTGCCGTCTCTACCGAGCAGCCTGTCTGAAAACAATGCTGCCCTTTGTGTAGGGGTGAGGCCGAAAGTACCTTAATTCTGATATATCTCTCAATAAGCCTCTGCAGCATCTTCAAAATAAATGATGTTAGGCTGATCGGTCTGAAATCTTTTGCAGCAGTGTATCCCTCTCTCCTGGGTTTGGGAATAAAGACCACTCTTTAAAGGGGCAGAAGGATCTCACGGCTTATTCCAACTTTTTTTTCTTGACCCTAGTCTTCCTTCTCTAGGTCGGTTTGAATTTGCTAAAAATCCGGGAAGTGAACTTCCGTCAGGCGATTCAGCGTTGCTTCTTCGTTTCCGGCAAACTCAACATTTTGGAGCCCAAGGTGAGCTTCCAGGGTTTTGGCTAGGATATTCTTGAGCCTTGCGGTTTCCGGAATATCTTTCGATTCCTCATAGAAGTCCCTCCAGTCTTCCAGCTTATACCTCCTTATATTTTTGTTGTACTTTTACTGAGCCGCTTTATAGATGTCCCAGTCTAAAGGCAACTTAATTCTGTTTGACCTATTGCACAGCGCTCTTTTCCTTTTGCGGAGTTTCTCCAGGTGCGTATTCCACCATTCTGCTTCTTTCTTAGACTTAAATGTTCTTATGGGGCAACTGTTTTCATACGATGTGGCCAGAGCTCTTCGCAGAAAATCCGCGGCGTGCTCTAACTCATTAATACTGCCGTAGTTTGTGAGAAATACTACTAGCTTTTCTCTGAGTTCCTCTTTATGTCAGTCCCAGAGTATATTTCTACTGTTTCCGATTTTTAAAACCACTGGTTTACCTAGGTTTAGCTGAAACAGGATATATTTATGGTCCGTGAAAGACTCCTCATCGGAGACTCTCCTGTTTACTACCCTACTACTCAGCCACTCCGAGCATGGAGTCAGATCGAGAACCTCACTCTTGTTTTTAATCTAGAATGTGGGAGTATCACCTCGATTCTTTCTGGCAGTGCTGAATTAGAATCTACACCTCTCTGGGAGGCGAGGATCCATCCGCATCGCCAGGGAAATAAGCCGAAGCAATTAGAAGCTCTAGTCTTTCCCCGCTTCCACACCTGAGCCTCACTTTAATTACAGTGAGATCCCTGGAGAAAATCTTAGGCACCAAAATCGTATCCATACCCTTGACCGCTATGCATGCCCTTAGCGCTTTTTCGAGCATTCGTTTATAAATAGTGCGACACCCTTTGTTCTTGGATTAGGGTGAGCCCTGTCTGCATCACTGTCATGCGTCCGGCTAGTACCGCCAAGGTAACTTTGCTGTGGTGAAAATTTATCTGCATCATGGAGATTCCCGTCTGAGCAATTGAACGACTAAGCTGGGACATCCCTGGACGCTTCTGGTCCCCCTGAGGAGTCCTGTTAGGTCACCCTCATGGTAGCCCTACCTGCATCCGAATAGGGCTGGTTGCTCAGGGCCGCCAGAGCTCTAGTTGCGGATTCAGGAAGTCCGACTACTAGTATCCAGCCACTCCCCTTTTGCCTAGACCCTTGCCCGGCGGAGTATACCTTCCACGAATCCGTCCTCTGAGTCGGGTTTTGAAAGCTCAGGCTCTCCAGAACGGTCGTCGGATTCTCCGGTTTTCCGTGAATCAGAAGGGTCGCTCTGCGGTACCTTTGCAGACATTCTGTCTCCCTGAGCTCCAGTTTTAGTTCCTCTTTGAGTCTAAACGTAGGAGTCCTCTCTGCCAACCAGTTTCTCGACCAAACATCTTTGGCCTCGACAGATCTCAGGTTATCCCGCTGCAAGGACAACTCTCACTAGAGCGTTGTTAGCGTTAAATTAAGGCCCTGTGTTTGCGCGTCGCATTGCGTGTCGGATTTCTCGAGGCTCGAGTAGGTTGTAACCAACCTGGCGCTTACAACAAATTCAAAGATATTCGAGGGTTGTTAGTTAGGATTTCTTTTTCTTATCCTGGGCCCTCCACGGCCAGGTGTGTTTAACTGATTGCACCCAGTAAATTGGGAAACCCCGGCTACAATATATACAGGGTGTCTAAAAAGTCCCCGGACGTTTGGATATTTCCTCAGGTAAAATATTTTTCAAAAAAGAGAAGGTCATTCCTGAAGTAAATTTCAACGAGGAATTCAATAGTGACCTTCATTTTGACCTTGAGGTTGACCTTTATGGCTTTTTGAACGTGAACTTTGTTTTTTTAAATGGAAACCTCCTTTTTTTACATCTGCAATCGATAGAGCGAAAAATTCTACGTTTATATACGTACCAAAGTCATAGGTCAATTGTAACGTTCAAGGTCAGTTAGTCAACTTCAAAGTCAAAATGAAGGTCACCATTGAATTCCTCGTACATCATTCTGTACTTCTTCACATCAGATATTATTATTATCCCTCCAGTCAAAGAATACGAAAAATCTACTAGTATCCATAAAAAATAATCTTCTAGAAAATTCCATACGTCTTTCAATCAGTATGATTTACTGTCATCTACTGCCAAATAATGCCATGAACTGTCTTAAAATTGCGAATGGCCGCTGGTACTCTATTGCTCGCTTTTGCAAAAAAATCTTGAAAAGTAGAAAAACTTGTTTTAAAACTTCCCACAAATTTTCGAAATTTTTAGAAGTATTACATTTTTCTTCAACTCCAATGAAATTTTGTAAAGTAAAATATTGTTAAAAAGTTTCTCGCCAATCTTAATGAAAGTTTTGTATTTACTTCAAGCCATGCAAATTTCTAAAAAACTCAAAAATTATGTTTTAAGCCTAAAAAAATTAACATTTTATTTACGTATCTTACGTGATTTACATTTTTTTAATGATTCGCATTTTTCCTAAAAAATATTTTTTAAAACCTTTTAAAATTGAGAAAGTTTCTTTCAAATATTCAAGATTACGATTTTTAAAACGTTATACGAAAAGAAAGGTCTTTACAAATATTGGTGGAAATTTGAATAATTTTAAATGATATTCAAATGCCTTTGCAGTTTTTTAATTACTCATAAATAATTGAAGATTGTAAAATATGTAGAACAATTTTAAACAAATATTAACTTTTGAAATATTCAAAGCTTTCTCAATTTTACTGCATCATAAAATTTATTTCTGATTTTTTCACAATATGATTGGTAGAAAGGACAATTTAAATTCAAAATTATTGTTTAATAATAGGAAATAATTCTGTCCTTAAAATTTCTTTATCACGCCATAAATTGTAAACATTCTTAAGTTGTCAAAGAGATAAAAACCACTAAATAAGGGCAAAAACTAATTTTAAAGAATTCAAAAAAATTAGAAGTTTCTTAATATGTATAAAAGATTTGAGGAGATTAAATTTTTTAGGATTTCTGACAAAAAATGCAATCGTTCATTTCTTTTTTTGAAAGAATAAAAGAATAATTTTATATTTCGAAGATTCCCTTATGTGTGGTAAAAGAATTACGAAGACTTTGAGAGAATTTTTTTTTTTTTAATGGCAGTCCTTTCTTTTTCTGAATATTCCTCATGTCTTTTTAGCTATAAGTTTTTGGTTTGGTACCTAAAGGTGGGCTGCACAGTAGGAAAAAAATGACTTTTTTGTACAAAATAACGTACATCCCAAAAATACTCGTATTCACCGATTTGAATAAAAAGATTTCTAAAAAAAGCTAACAAGATTTTTAAGAGAGTTATCGAGCCTGACTTTCGAATAATGTTTTCAATTTTTTTATAAATAAACAAATTTGACGAAAAAAAGGCCATTTTTCCTATTTGACGATCACGGTGCTCGTCAATAATAGAAAAATGGTTGAAATCGCTTTAGTTTCATAGTGTAACATCAGTTAAGGATATTCCAATGGGATAGGAATATATATGTCCATATATAGGATAGGAATAAATTAAATTACGTAAATTAAATTAAATCGAATTAAAATTAAAATTAAATAATAAAATGAATATTATACAGAGCACAGAAAAGGAAAATATTAAAAGTGTTTTTCTGTGTTTCAAAAAATCGCTTCTTTTTAAATCTTTTTAAATTCTTTTTAAATCTTGAGAGTTCCCAATTTCTTCATTATTTAAACGACTTTGACCCTGGACCATTATCAATAAAATCTTAACACCCTCATATATTTTATTCAGTGATGTATAATCTATATTCGAATTCATAAGATATTGAAGTGAATTTTTCGCTTCGTATCCGTTTCAAAGTTTCAAGGCATAATTTATTGTTTTAATTTGAAAAAAATTTCAAACTGTTAACATTATGGTGGTTCAAATATTTTTTTTTAAATCTACATAGATCTCAAAATTTACATCAGGCCCAGATCCATAGGGCCCAAAATGGACGTATTGTTTAAAACTGAAAAAGACCAAAAATACAAATGAGGCACAAAGTTTACGCGGGCCTAAAATGGTATGGGGTCCAAAAAAGACATATGATCCTTTACCATAAAGCGACAATTCAGCATAGGGCCCAAAATAACCCAGGGCCCAAAATTGACACTGTAAAAATTTGGTATAGGAGCCATGTTGATATGTGGTCCAAAAATGATAATGGGTCTAAAACAAACAGGCCATATATTAAAAATAGATTCCAAAATTGGTATAAGGCCCAAAATATCCATAGGGACCAAAATTGACATAGGCTCCAAAATATTTATAAGACCAAAAATTGGCATAGAGAACAAAATTAAGATAAGGTCTAAATTTGAGAGGCGTCGCGACAGTGCAGAAACTTGGCATATGACTAAAAATTTATATAGGGATCAAAAATGATAAAGTGGCCAAAATAGACATAGGGCACATATTTTTCATACCCGTGAAAATTGTCATAAGACCCAAAATAGACACATGGTCAAAAATTGGCACACTACCCAAAATAGCCACAAGACCAAAAATTGGCACATCGAACAAAATTGATATAGGGCCAAAAATTGCCATAGGACCCAATACAGGCATATTCTCTTAAACTGATATAGGACCCAAGATTGACAGATGGTAAAAAATGAACAAAGAACCCAATATGGACATAAGGCCCTAAATTTACATACAGCTCAAAATTGACATTAGGCCCAAATTTGTCGTACGAATCAAATTTGACATAAGGACAATTTACATATGACCCAAAGCGGACAAAGAGCCAAAAATGGCCCTAAAGTCCAATAGTCACATGGGCACCAACATGGGCTTATATCCTAAAACTGATATAGGGTCGAAAATTAACATCAAGCGAAAATTGGACATAGGGCCCAACTTTGACATAGGGCCCAAAAGTGATAACGGCCTCAAATTTAAAATAGGGCTTGAAAATTTTATATAGTCTGGCATAGACATAGAGCCCAAATTGAGCACAAGGCCATTTGCACAATTGATACACTGCAGAAATTTAGCATATGGTTGAAAATAGACATAGAGCCCAAAAATGATCGAGTGCCCAAAATACAAATAGGGGACAAATTTGCCACATGTGTGAAAATTTTCATGAGGTCCGAAATAGATTCACGGTCTAAAATTGACATAGGGCCCAAAATAGCCATACAGCTAAAAATTGGCGCAGGAACCAAAATTGATAAAAGGCCAAAAATTGATATAGGACCCTATATAGGCATATTGTCTAGAACTGATATGGGGCCCAAAATTGACATATGGCCGAGAATTTACGAACGACCTAATATGGGCATAGAGCCCAAAACTGACAGAGGGCTCAAAATTGACATCAGAACCAAATTTGAAATTACAACTAACTCTGTTATAAGGACAATTTACATAGCGTCCAAAACTAACAACGAGCCAAAAATAGACTTGAGGTCCAATATTCACATGTGCACCAATATGGGCTTATGGCCTAAAATTAATATTGGATCTTAAATTGACATCAGATAGAATTTTTACATAAAACCCAAAATTGACATAGTACCCAAAAGTGATAAAGGACTCCAAATTGAAATTGGGCCTAAAAATCCTACAGGATCTAACATAAAAATAGGGCCCAAATTTCCCATAGGTTATAACATTGGCGTTAAGAACAAAATTGATATAGTACATAAATTTATCATATGACTAAAAATGGCATAGGGCCCACCAAAAATGATACTGGTACCAAAATAGTCATGAGGCTAAAAATTAGCACCAGTAACAAAATTTATGTAAGGCCACAAAAAGACATGAGGCCCAATATGAACATATGGTCAAAAACTGCCATAGGACTCAAAATTGGTATATGGACCAAACTTCAAGGAAGACCTAATATGTACATAATTCCCAAAACTGAAATAGGACTGAAAATGGACATCAGGACTAAATTTGTCATTGAAACTAGCCTTGGTATAAGAACAATTTACATATGGCCCAAAACTGACAAAGAGCCAAAAATTGACCTAAGGTCAAATATTCACATGGGTACGTACATGGGCTAATGGCCTGAGGTTGATATAGGTAAAAAAATTAGCATTACAAAAAAATTTGACATATAGCATAGGGCCCAATATGGGAATATTGTATAAAATGTATGTAGGGGTCAAAATTGACATTTGATCAAAAATGAATGAAGGTCCAACATGAATATAGGGCCTAAACTTACATAGAACTCAAAATTAACATCAGAACCAAATTTTGTCATTGCAACCAACTTTGGCATCAGGACAATTTGCATAGATCTTAAAACTGACAAAGAGGCCAAAATTGATACAAGGCCCAAAAGTCATGAAGGATACAAAATTGAAATAGGGCCAAAATATTACATAGGGTCTAAGATAGATATAGGGCCCAAATTTGGCATAATTCCGTCATTGGCGTAGGGCCAAAAATTGATGCATTGCAGAAATTTTACCTGGGCCTGAAAATTGACATGGGGTCCAAAAGTTATTAAGTGAGCAAAATAGATATAGGTAAAAATTTGGAAAACGCGCTAAAATTGTTAGAAGTCCAAAAATAGCTCTAGGGTCTAAAATTGACATTTGGCCCGAAAAGCCATAAAGCCACAAAATGGCACAGGAAACAAAATTAATATATAGGCCCAAAAATTCACATAGGATCCAATATGGGCATATTGTCTAAAACTGATATAGAATCGAAAATTGATACATGGCCCAAACTTAACGAAGGACCTGGCATGGACATAAGGCCCAAAACGTACATAGAACTAAAAATTCACTTCAAACCGAAAGTTTGCATACGAACCAAATTTAAAATAAAGGCAATTTAATTAGGGCCCAAAACTGATAAAGGACCAAAATCAGATATAATGTCCAAGATTCAAATAGGCACTAATATGGGCTTAGGGCCCACAAGGGCCCTAAGGGCATACATAAGGACTAAAACTGACATCAGACGAAAATTTAACATTAGACACAACTTTAACATGGAACCTAAAATTGATATAGGGTCTAAAACTTATTAAGGGCCCAAAATAGACATAAGGCTGAGAATTGACATAGGACCCAATTTTTTCATAGGGTTCAAGTTCGGCCGAGGGTGCAAAATTGACGTAGAGCCCAAAATTGCTAGATTAAAAATTTGACATAGGTCCCACATTGACATGGGGCCCCAAATGATAGGACGAAAAAACGACAATAGAGTCCAAAATTAACATAGAGTTGAAAATAGTTATAAGGCCCAAACTTGCCACAAGAAAGGAAACTGACGTAGAACGAAAAAATTGAGATAGGACCCAATATGGAAATATGGCCTAAGACTGATGTAGGACTTAAAATTTACATCTAACCCAAAATTGACTATTTTTTATTACTTATAAGTAAACAAACATAATTATTAGGACAATTATTATTGTCTATAAATATCTTCTTTTAAAGTAATGCTGGAAATGTGTATGTTTTCTCCAATTTTCAGATTTTTGTTTACTTTTTAGCTAGTAACAAATAATAAATATTTATATAAATTTAAACAAAAAGACTCTCAGTAACTACTTCAAGGAAAGGCATTATTTAAAATGATCTATACTGCAAATTTAAAGAATGATTTAAGTATATATTTTATTTCAGAAAAATATATTCACAAAAAGAGTTATTGGTTACAAAATCACTCTATTGTTTGTTTATTATTTTTTTTAAACTAAAAGCTATGGCAAAATCAAAAATTTCAAAAAAGCGCAGCTTTCTTGCATTATTCTAAAAAAATAATATTGAAAATAATAATAAATTATTTAAACAATTATTTCTATTAATTTAATTCATTATGGCCTTGCTATAACTGAAAAGTTTAGAATAAGTTTAAAAATTGAAAAAAACCGCAACCTTCTAAATCTATTTTAAGAGAAAATTTGCTAAAACCGACACTAAATTGTACAAATATTTTATAATCAGTCAAAAATAGTACTTATATAATTGCTAAAAAGTTTCGGTTTTTTTCTGAAATATTTAACTTTACTTTGCCTTTTTAGTTATAAGCATTAGGAAGAAATATATTTTAAACAATCTTTCTTTTCCGTGAATATATTTTGCAGCTGTTATCAAAATATGTTTAATTCTAAAATTTTCTTTTACGCTTTGCAATAAGCTTCTTGTTGTAATTTTTAAAAAAATTTTATAAATTATTTAGATACGTATTCCTCCAACCTTCTAATAATAATTATTTCATTCTTTGTTTTTGCGTGTGTCGTTTTAATTTATTAATTTTCGTTAATTATTGGAAAACGAGTAAAAATTTACCCATTTATTCATAACAAAAAAGTAAAAGAAGACCTAAAGATTTCGGAAAAACGCAACTTTCTAGCATTACTCTAAAAAATGATAATTATAGAGAATAATCATTGATTTAAATAATCATATGTGTTAACTGGCATTAATTATTACGTCACTAAATGAGAAATGAACAAAAAATGTAATAGTATATATCAGAAAAAATCCAACTATCTAGAATTAAGAAAGCAGAAGATAGTAATAAACAATAATAATTTGTTTTTTCTGAATTAAATTAATTATTAACTCACCTTAAGTGAATGTTTATAAAATAAACAAACAATATCGAATGACAAGTCTGTATTACTAAAAATTAACACTTATATAATTTCAAGATGTTAAGGAAGAAAAAATTTACTCTAGGTCTCTAAATGGCCAAACTATTAATTTATTTATAAAATGTACTTATAATATAAATAAATAATATCGAACGAGAAGTCTTTACCACAAAATATTATCACTTATATGATTTAAAGTCGACTAGAAAGGAAAACGAATACTTTCTGTCAATTAATGGACAAACTATGCATTTGTTTATAAATTTTTTTTTATAAAATAAACAAATAATATTGAATGGCAATTATTATTTATAACTAAACCCCACCACTTACATCATTTAGGAGCGTCAACAATGAAAAACCATTAGTTCCTCCCATAAATTGCCAAGCCACGGTCTTGATATTTTTTAAATATAATTTGTTTATAACAATTAAATTCGATATCCTGTTAATTATTTATATTCGTTAGATACTTTAAAATTCATTGTCATGAAGAATGAGATTAATTAAATTATTTATTTAAAAATAAAACGTAATAATTAAAAAATTGCTTATTTTCTGCTTTGTTTATTTACATAATAAAGAAAAAATAATAGAAATTAAAAAACCTGATCCATAGAGGCTCTTATGGAACTACTTTTTTGAAAAATTAAAAACAAATTCTAGTGCATTTTCAGACCACTTTGGTTTATATTCTTCTACTGAGTCATTCATCAAAATATTGAAGAATGAAGTATAATGAGTTTAAGGCCATGTGACGAGTGAGTCACGTGACGAGATTCCTACCTTACCGAAACTGTTTTTATTACCTAACTTATTTTCACACGATGCCTCACATCGAGTTGAAAGTTTTGGATAATAAATAAGAAGCACTAAGAAAGGTGGGTCTGGTCCTAAATTATAATAATTATTAAGAATCTAAAAAAATATTTACAAAAAAAACTTTTTTCATTATTATCAAAATTTAGGACCAGAGCTACCTTCCTTAGTGCTTCTTATTTGTTATCCTAAATTTTCAACTCGAGGTGACTCTTCGTGTGAAAGAAAGTTATAAAATAAAAAAATTGTTGGTAAGGTAGGAATCCGGTCACGTGACCTGCTCTTCACGTGGAAGACAATGAAATCTCTATTATTGATCCACGAAATTGTTTCCGCCTCCCAACATTTTCATTTATGTTTTTTTGCATTTCAGATTATCGATGACAATCTGCAGAAGAAAATATACATATTCAAACATTTAGAAATCTTCTCGAAAGGATTTACAGTAAAATTCAAAAATGGTTAAAAACCTGGAATTTCTGCATAAATTTCGTTCCCAAACCGACAAACCCCAAATTAATAAGCCTCAAACCCACAAATTAACAAGCCCCAAACCCACAAACCTCAAATCAAAAAGCCCCAAAATCACAAGATCCATATCAACAAACCCACAAACCCCAAACCAACAAGCTGCAAATCCAGAAGCTCCGAACCCACAAACTCCAAATACACAAGCGACATATCCACAAACCCACAAACTCCTAACCCATAAAACCAAAACCCACAAGGTTCATATCCACAAACGTATAAAACCTAAACCCACAAACCCCTAAGCCACAAACTCCTAACCCATAAACCCCTAACCCACAAGCTCTATATCCACAAACCTACAAACTCCAAACCCACAAACCCCAAACCAAAAAGCCCCAAACTCACAAGATCCATATCAACAAACCCACAAACCCCAAACCAACAAGCTGCAAACCCAGAAGCTCCAAGCCCACAAACCCCAAATTCACAAGTACCATATCCACAACCCCACAAACTCCCAACCCACAAAACTAAAACCTACATGGTCCATATCCACAAACGTATAAAACCTAAACCCACAAACCCCTAAGCCACAAACCCCTAACCCATAAACCCCTAACCTACAAGCTCCATATCCACAAACCTACAAACTCTAAACCCACAAACCCCAAATTCACAAGCACCATATCCACAACCCCACAAACTCCCAACACACAAAACCAAAACCCACAAGGTCCATATCCACAAACGTATAAAACCTAAACCCACAAACCCCTAATCGACAAACCCCTAACCTACAAGCTCCATATCCACAAACCTACGAACTCCAAACCCACAAGGCCCAAACTAACAAGCACCATATTCACAAACGTACAAACCTCAATCTACAAAAGTACAAACCCCAAACCCACAAGCTCGATATCCACAAACCCCAAAAGTGAGTCGTGGGTTTGTGATTGTTGGTTTGGGGTTTGTACGTTTGTAGATATGGAGCTTGTGTGTTTGGGGTTTGTGCGTTTGGGGCAATGGGTTTGGTGTTTGTGGATTTGTTCATATAGAGCTTGTGGGTTTGGAGCTTGTTGGTTTGGGTTTTGGGGTTTGTGGGTTTTGTGTTGGCTCAATTCTGCGAATGAATTCGTGTTCAGTGTCCCAAAAACATAAAGTATACGTATTAGAATCCCAGTTGACTTCCGAAACCATTTTGTGGCCCTTTGTAATCTACAACTTGGAACGACAGAAAAATCTTGAAAAATAAAATTCCCAAAACTGGAAAATTCCCCCATTGGAAAATTCCTAAATAATGAAATTACAGAAAAAATAAAATTTTCAAAATATAAAAATCCAGAATTAAAAAACTCATAAATAATAAAATTTCCGATACTTTAAAATTCCCGAATTGGGAAGTTTCCAATTAATAAAATTCACGAACAGTTTATAATATTACCGAATTAGAAAACTTAGAAATAATGAAATTCCCGACTCTACGAAATTGTCGAATTGAGAAATTCCCGTATAATAAAATTCCGGTCATTATAAAATATGCCAACATAAAAAAATCCTGAATAGAAAAATTCCCAATTGATAAAATTCCTACACAGATTATAATATTCCCGAATTAGGAAAATCCTCAATAATAAAATTCCCGATATTGTGAAATTTCCCAATTTAAAAATTCCTGAAAATATAAAATTCCCGAAATATAAAAATCCCGAATGCTAAAATTCCCAAATAAGAAAATTCCCAAAGAGTTTATAATATTAGCAAAGAAGAAAATCTTGAATAATAAAATTCCCGAAGCAGAAACTTCCAAATAATAAAATTCCCAAACAGTTCATATTATTACCGAATTAGAAAACTCCTAAATAATAAAATTTTGGATACTGTAAAATTGCCAAATTGAAAAATTCACAATTAATAAAATTCCGGCACATTTTATAATATTACCGAGTTTGAAAACTTTAAAAATTACAAAATTACTAAAGTAGAAAATTCCAAATAATAAAATTCCCGACACTGTGAAATTTCCAAATAGGAAAATTCAAGTATAATAAAATTCCGGTAATTATAAAATTGCCTATATATAAAAATCCAGAAATGGAAAATTTTCAATTAATAAAATTCATGAACAGTCCATCCTATTACCGAATGAGAATACTCCTAAATAATAAAATTGCCAATATTGTGAAATTTCCGAATTATAAAATTCCTGAAATTATAAAATTTCCATAAAATAAAATTCTCAAATAAGAAAATTCTAAAACAGTTTATAATATTACCAAAGCAGAAAATTCCAAATAATATAATTCCCGAACCGCTTATATTATTCCCGAATTACAAAACTGCCAAAAAAGAAAGCTCCAAACACAGTGAATTTCCCGAATTGGAATATTACTGTATAATAAAATTCCTGAAATTAAAAAATTGCCAAAATATAAAAATTCCGAATTGGAAAATTACCAATTAATAAAAAGCCTGAGAATTGGAAATTCCCGAATTGAATTGTTTAATTGTCGAATTATGAAAATCCTGAATTGGAAATTTATCAAATAATTAAATTCCCGACACTGAAAAGCCGAAATGGGAAATTCCTGCATATTAAAATTCCGAAAATTTTAAAATTGCCTAAATATAAAAATCCAGAAATGGAAAATTTTCAAATCATAAAATTCAAAAACAGTTTATAATATTACCGAATTATCAATCTCTTAAATAATAAAATTCCCGATACTGTGCAATTTCCAAATTGAATCATTTCTGTACAATAAAATTCTGGAAATTATAAAATTGTCAAAATATAAATATCCCAAATAGGAAAATTTGCAAATAAGAAAATTCCCGAACAGTTTATAATTTTACCAATGTAGAAAGTTTCGAATGATAAAATTCCCGAATAAGAAAATTCCCAAACAGTTTATAATATTACAAAAGTAGAAAATTCTAAATAATAAAATTCCCGAACATTTTATATTTTTAACGAATTAGAAAACTCCCGAATAAAAAATTCCCGACACTGTAAAATTCCCGAATTAGAAAATTTACGTATAATAAAATTCCGAAAATTATCAAATATGCCAAAATATGAAAATCCCGAATTGGAAAATTCCAAATTAATAAGATTCCTAAACAGTTTATAATATTACTGAAGCAGAAAATTCCCAAATAATAAAATTACCGAATAATGAAATTCCAGAAGTTATAAAATTGCCGAAATAATAAAATTCACGAAACTCTGAAATTCCCGAATTTGAAAATTCCCATATAACAAAATCCCGGAAATTATAAAATTCGAGAAACATAAAAACTCCAAATTGGAAAATACTAAAATAATAAAATTCACGAACAGTGTATAATATTACCGATTAAGAGAATTTCCGATACTGTAATATTTTCGAATTAGAAAATTCCCGCATAATAAAATTCCTGAAATTATAAAATGTTGGATACATAAAAATCCCGAATAGCAAAATTCCAAAATAGCAAGATTCCCGATACTGTTAAATTCCTGAATTGGAAAATTCCTTAAATTACACAATTGCCGAAATATACAAATGTCCAATTGGAAAATTCCCAAAAAATAAAATTTTCGAACGGTTTATAATAATAACAAAAAAAGTTTGTTTGGAAAATGTTATAACGTTCGAAGAAGGCCATCTTTTGTTCTTTAGGCGCCTTTATTTTTATATTTATCTTCTTCATACAAATTTATAGAATTATTGTTATTTCAAATTCCAATAGTAATTTAAAAACATAATAACAACTTTTCTTTAAACATTAAAAAATATAAGAAAAAATTATTTTTTCTCGAATTTTCTAATTCTGGATTGTAAGTGAATCTATTTTCGTTAAAAATGTAATTGTTTCGTTCAAAATTCATGTATTTTGTTTAAAATTGTTCTTTTTGGTAGAAAATCATTAATATTGCTTAAAAATTTATCTGCTTAATTAAAAATTCAACTATTTTGTTTAAAAAAGCTTTTTTTTCGTTTGTAAAAACTTAATTTTTTTAATGAATCTATTTTTTTTATTTTTACGTGAAAATTAATCTTTTTTGATAAAAAAGGAACTATGTTTTTAAATGTTTAACTACGTGGTAAAAGTTCACAAATTTTGATTTAAAAAATCTTTTTTGGTAAAAAATTAATCATTTTGCTTGAAAATTTATATTTTTGGCTGAAAATCCTTTTTTTAATTACATTTTTGACTGTGAATTTATTAAGTTCATTTTCGATTGCAAATTCGTATTTCTTGGTAAAATATCTTACTATTTATTTCGTTAAAAAATGGTCTTTTCATAGAAAATGAATTTATTATTTGAAAATTCATATTTTTGGTTGAGAATTATTTTCTGTAATTAAAAACTTAGCAATTTTATTTCTGATTGAAATTAATCTTTTTTAGTTAAAAATTCCAATACTTGGTTTAAAAATCAATTTATTTTGTTAAAAATGGGTCTATTTTGTTATCCAGTTAATCTAATTGGTTAAAAATTCATTTCTTTGTTGAAAATTGAACTTTTTGCTTGAAAATTCATACCTGTGGCTGAACATTATTTTCTTTAATTACTTTGAACATTTTAATTCTTATTGTAATGATTGTTTTTAAATTAAAATTCAATCATTTGTTTAAAAATTAATGTATTTAGTTACCGATTCATATTTTTTCAGAGAGAATTAATCTTTTAGGTAAAAAATTCATCTTCTTGATTGAAAATTTAACTATTTTGTTCAAAATACTTTGGTTTTTGTAAAGACTTCGTTTTTTAATTTAAATATAATTATTCTATTTTCGTTTGAATATTAATAATTCATAGTTGGGAATTTAACTATGCCGTTGAAAATTCATGTATTTTAATAAAAAAAATTTTTTTGTTTAAAGAAAATGAATCTTCTTGCATGAATTTTTTTTATTGAAAATAAAACTATTTTGGTAAATATTTTATCTTTTTATTTAAGATTTCACGTCTTGTGATGAAAAACTTTTTTTTGTAGAAAATATATCATTTTGCTTGTAAATTTATATTTTTTGTTAAAAATCCTACTTTTTTTAATAACTTATTGAACAAAAAGTTAGCTATTCCATTTTTGATTATAAATTTTTTTTTATTAAAAAATTTCATAACTTGACTAAACATTAATTGATTTTGTTAAAAATGTGTCTTTTTAAGTAGAAAATTAATCTTATTGGTTAAATTTCATCTTCTTGGTTAAAAATGAACTATTTTGTTCAAAATTATTTTTTTATGTAAAAACTTCATTTTTTAACTCTAAATATAATTATTCTATTTTTTAGTTCATCGTTCTATTTTTTATTGTAAATCTATATTTTTTAGTTCAATATTATCTATTTATTTTGTTGCAAACATTGTCTTTTTGTCGTTGAATTGATCTTTTTGCTTGATAATTTACATTCTTGGTTGAAAATTATTTTCTTTAATTACAAATTTAACCATTTTACTTCTTATTGTCATTATTAATTTTAAATCAAACATTTAATTATTTGGTTAAAAATTAATGTATTTTGTTGCAGATTTGTTCTTTTTCGGAGAGAATTAATCTTCTAGCTTAAAAATTCATCATGTTGATTGAAAATTTTAATAATTTCTTACAAATTCTCCATTTTTTGTAAAAAATTCATTTTTAACTTGAAATATAATTATTCTATTTTTGGTTGAATATTAATTATTTTTAGCTAAAAATTTAACTATGCGGTTAAAAAATAACGTATTATAATAAAATAACCCTTTTTTTGTAGACCATTTATCATCTTGCTTGTAAATTTTTCTTTTTAATTAAAAATTCTAGTTTTATTTTTTTAAATAACTTTTTGAATATAAATTTAGTAATTCCATTTTTGATTGTAAATTTTTATTTTTCAGAAAAAGATTCCACAATTTGGTTCAAAATTTATTTATTTAGTTAAAAATGTGTCTTTTTTGGTAAAAAATCAATCTTATTGGTTAAAAATTCATCTTCTTAGTTGAAAATGTACTATTTTGTTCAAAATTATGTTTTTGCTTGTAAAAAGTTCAAAATCCGTTTCTTTTTTTTTTTTTGCTAAATTATTTTCATTATATAACTTAACCTTCGTGGTTAAAAATTTATTCTTATTTTCTTGAAAATTTAACTATTTGTTAAAATTTTCATACATTTGGTAGAAAACAAACGTAGATATTATTGACTTTATGTAAATATATCTGTTAAACATAATAATTTTTAAAATTATTCAACTTCATTCCACCATACTTAGAGCTGCGCTAATATTTTAGATTTTGTAATTATAGAATCTTTAATTCCTGATTTTTTTAATAAAAAATAAAAATCAGGCAGAAAAAGGCAAACATGCTATAAATTTAAACTGCTTGTAATTTATAATTTAAAAAATGTCACTTTTAAAGTCCTAATTTTCTATACTCAGTTATCAGAATTAAAAACTAATATTCTTAAATTATTAAAAACGAATTTGAAGTTTTATTTAAACTATTATTTCCTTCATTCAACTCTGTCTCTTTTTCTTATTTTTCCATTTAAATGCGAACTGAATTTATAGATCCCACCAAGAAAATCTAACTATACTTGTTGAGCTAACTATTTTTGGTTAAAACTTTCAAATTTAGATTAAAAAATTTATAATTTTTGTTAAAAAATTGGTCTTTTTCATTTTGATTTGAAATAAGAAATTATGTTGGTAGAAATAGTAACTAGTACATTTTTGACTAAAAAATGAATTCTTTTATCTAAAAATTTCGTCTTTTCAATAAAAAAATGTTTACAACTTCCTGAGAAATTTATGTTTCTTGTGAAAAAGTCGTCTTTTTAGTAGAAAATTTTTCCTTTCGGCTTTAAACTATAAATTTTTGGTTGAAATTTTTTCTTTTAGTTGAAAATTATAAGCTTTAATTGAACATTCAAACATAATATGTCTAATTGAAAAATAGTATTTTTTAGTTAAAAATTTAATGATTTGGTTTTAAATTAATGTATTTTCTTAAAAATGTGTCTTTTTTGTAGAAAATAAATATTACTGATTACAAATTTAGCTTTCTGGTTGAAAGTTTAACTATTTTGCTGAGATTTTCTTTTACATTTATATTTATATTTCAGGTCGAGATTTCATCTTTTTAGATGAACAATTTTATTATTTGTGTAGAAATTTTATTACTCTTATGGAAATATAACAATTTTGTTAAAAAGCCGTTATTTTTTATCTAAAATTATATTTCTTGTTAAAAATTCGTCTTTTTGAGTTACAAATTTTACTTATTAGTTGCAAATTAAATTCTTGCCTGTTTAAATTAAACAAGTTGTTTAGCATTTTCATTATAATCATTAGATTTTTATGCTTTTTTATTAAAAAATTAGCAGTTTGTTGAAAAATTGGTCTCTCTTGTTTTGATTTTAAATAAAATATGTTGTTGGCAGAAATACCAGCGATTACATTTTTTGATACAAATTGAACTTTTTTCGTTTCAAATTTCGACTTTTTAATTAGAAATTTAACTTCTTGGTCTAAAATTTAAGGATCTTGTTAGAAATTTGTCTTTTTGTTTAGAAAATTAATCTTTATGCTAAAAAAATCATGTTTGGTTGAAAATTATTTTTTTTTTAAATTATTTTCTATAAGTCGAAATTGAGCTATTCTATCTCTTATTTTTTATTTTCTATAAGTCATAATTGAACTATTCTATTTCTGATTGTAGATTAATCTTTTTCGGAAGAAAATTCGTTTATTTGGTTGCAAATGATGTACTTGATTGAAAATTGGTCTTTTTGTCAAAAATTATTCTTATAAATTAAAAATTTTTTTTTGTAAAATTCAACTATTTTGTTCAAGATACTTTTTTTCTACATAAATTATAATCTACATACATAAATTATCAACATTTTCATGATTGATTTATTTTAGGCTTTACGGCTTCGCTTTTTTAAAAATTTATCTTTTTGTTCAAAAATTTACCTATTTTGTAAATAATTTAAATATTTTGTCGGGAATAAAATTTTTCGTAATTTGGTTTGTTTATGTTAATTCGTAATTTCGTAATTTGGTTTATGTTTATGTTAATAGTTTATCTCTTCAGTTGAAAACTGACATATTTGATAAAACTTTCATCTTTTTAATTAAAATTTTATTTTTTTACGTCAATTGTTCATAATTTTATTTTAAATTTCATTCTATTGGATACAAATATAATTTTTTGTCAAAATCAATAAATTTATTTAATTTAAAGTTAACGATTCTCTTCTTTTTTGGAAAGTGCTCGTTTTAATTTTGAAATTTAACTATTTTTTCAAAAATTCCTCTTTTTGGTACAAAATTTAACGTGTTTGTTAAATATTTATTCCTTTTATAGTAAATTATGTTTTTTGTAAAAAATTATCTTGTAAGAAGAAATGTCATTATTTTCGTCTAAAGTAACAATTTTTTTATGAAACTTAATATATTTGGTGAAAATATCATCTTTTTATTCAAAAGTTATTCTCGATAGTTAAAAAAATACATTTTTTTAAATAAAAATTTAACAATTTCGTTAAAAAAAATTTCAACTATAAACTTAACGATTTAATTCTTGGTTAAAACGTTTTTTTTTTTATTTTAAACCGCGTTTCCTTGTATGAAAATTCATCTATTTGGTTTAAATTAAACTTTTTTTCTTAAAAACCAAATGTATTTTATGGAAAAGTGGCCTTTTTCAGTATACATTTTTTTGGGGGTAAAAATTTGGACGTTTTTTTGTTAAAAATGAATTTTTTGTTGAGGATTAATTATATAATTAAAAATTTTGTTTTGTAGTTGCATTTTGTTGAAAATTTTCTTCTTGGTAGAGATTTAATATTTCTTGTTTTAAAACTAATTATCAATTAAGAACAATTAAATTCAGAAAAAATGTTCTCTTTTACTGTTTAAAATTCATTTATTTCGTTGACTGTTTCTAATTTCATTTAAAAGTCCATCCGTTCAATTAAAAGTGTGAATATTTTACAAAAAAAACTTTACTTCTCAAAATTTTATCTATTCTATTCTTGATTAAAAATTGATCTGTTTCGATTAGAAACTTATCCATTTTGTTGCAAATTCATCTCATTGATTGAAAAATCATCTATTTGTTTAAAAATTAAATTTTTTAAATTAAAAATGTATGTATTTTATTGAAAAATTGCCTTTTTCTGTAGAAAATAACCATTTGGGTACAAATTAATTTTATTTTTCTTCAAAAATAAATTTTTTTAAAGATTCATAATTTTATTTAAAATTTTATCTTTTTAGTTTATTTTGTTTAAAATTCGTCCTTCTTGGTACAACATTTTCTTCTTGCCATAAATTTCAGCTTTCTTAGTTTAAAATACAAATATTTGGTTAAACAAAAATATATTTGATAAAAATTTCGGCCTGAGACTACAAAAACCTAAAAGGGAAAAATAATTGAAATAGAGAGCAGCCTCCTCAAAGAGGAAATACTTTTTTGCTAGTAAAAGCCTATTTTTTCAAATAAATACATAAATTATCAACATTTTTATTGATTTATCTCAGGATTTACCGTCTTTAGACTATTCGCGTTTTTTTAAATTTTTCTTTTTGTGTTGCAAATTCCACTAGTTAGTTGAAAAAATCTTTTTTCGAATTAAACAATTTGCTTAACATTTTTTTCTTACTTGATTGAGAAATGCTTCTTAATTAAAAATTCGACTCTTTTCTTCAAAATGTATCTCTTTGGTTAGAAATTGTATCTTCCTTAATTACAAATGCAATTGCTTGAGTGAAAATATAATTATCTTGAAAAAAAAAATCTTATTAGAATGTTATCCCCTTTAGTTAAATATTGAACTATTTTGTTAAAAGTTATATTTTTTTATTGAAAAATAATTTTTCAAGTTGAAAATTTATCTATTTCATTTTTTATTAAAAATTCATAGTTTTTAGTTGAAATTGAATCTACTTGGTTAAAAATAATATTTTTTATATAAAAATAGAATTATTTGGTAGAAAACTTATGTAGATATTTTGTTAAAAATTCGTCTATTATGACTGGAAAAAACATCTTTTTTCCTGAAAATTTAAATACTTGGTGTGAAGTTAACTAGTGTTTTAAAATTCTTTTTTTTGTGAAGATTCATTATTTTAGTATAATATTATAGTGTTTGTTGTGAATAAACTTTTTTGTTAAAAAAATTCATATTTTTGGGTAGAAAATTCAGCTCTGCTGTAGAAAACCCGTATTCAAAGCATACAAATTATGGCCAGAAGTTACAGTAAGCCAGATCAGGAATGTATGGGGGTGCTGAAGATAAGCATGACCGTATTTCACCAGAAATTTCTGAATAAGATGCGCCATGCTTTACCAGAAATTTCTGAATAAGCTGTGTCTTATTTCACAATAAATTTCTCAATAAGCTGCGCCGTGTTTCACCAGAAATTGCTCAAAAAGCTGCGATGAATAAACAGGTGCAAAATCTTGGCTCGTAGTTTATGAAGTAATAATTCTTGAAATCCCGAGGTCGAACCTCCTCTCTTTCTCTCTACACCATCCCCTCTTAACGCTATCTTTGGTCAATCTACATTCAGTTATGTGCCCTATCGACCCCAGAAATTAATCAATTATCTGATTAAATACACATTTCAGGTAGTAGACAATTCATATCTTTAAGAAATCTTTCTTGTCTTGTTTGCTTAATTTCAATTTTGATTTATGGAGAAGGATAAAAGGCGAGATAAAACCGAAAGGAAACCAAGTGTGGACCAGATTTTTCTTCTTTTTTGGAAAGTAAATGATTAAATTATGGCCAGAAGTTACAGTAAGCCAGATAAAAAATGTGTGGGGGTGCTGAGGATAAGCACTACCGTATTTCACCAGAAATTTCTGAATACGATGCGCCATGTTTCACCAGATATTGCTCAAAAAGCTGCGATGAATAAACAAGTGCAAAATCTTGACTCGTAGTTTCTGAAGTAATAGTTCTTGACTTCCGAGGTCGAACCTCCTCTCTTTCTCTCAACGCCATCCCCCTCTTAACAATATAATGTATGTGAAAATGTAAATGTTAAAAATAATTAACTTGTCCTAAAATACAATTATTTGCTAAACACGTTTTTTCTTTTAAAAAATTATTCCAACGATGTAGTCATATAACGAATCATAGAAGCAATAGAAAAAAATTAATTTCAAAATTAGAAACAGTACTGTTGTAGAGAACGTTTTCCTGTAAAAATAAGCCGCCATTTAATAAATATTCAGCAGAAATTGCTGAATAAGTTGTGCCATGTTGCATCAGAAATTGCTGAATAAGCTGCGCCGTGTTTAATGTAATATTTATTTATTTTTGAAATTATTATTGATAATTTATGCGTTTAAAATTTTAGATAGTAAACAAAATGGTTATAAAAATTGTATTACAGGTATATTTTATGTCGAAATAATTAAAAGATATAGTTGTTTAATAAATATTATTTATTGAAAATACAATAATCATATATTTGTATTAACGGAAATTTTTTATGTTTATTAGTTTTCAACAGTATTGTTTTAATTACAAATAGCAATAAGTATATAAAAATTGTGTAAGAAAATGAATTTAAACACCCGTGCGAACAAACTTTTCAGGATTCTATTCAGCACTGATTTATCTCTAAGGTTCTCTTTAATTTTTGTTTTAAATTAAAATTTGATGTTTGAGAATGTTCTGCGTTATTTTATCAATACGATTCAAATTTTCAAACGAAATTGTTCATCTAGTAATATGTTTTCTTCAATTATTTTTTTCTACTGAAACAATAACTTTTTTAAACTTCAACCATAAAAATATTTGTTTCTTTAATAAAAATATTTGATTCATTTATTTTTTCAGATTCTTCAGTCGTTCTGTATAATAAAATAATTAAATCAGATAATATTAGAATATTTATTTTTTTTTCAGAGTTTTAAAAACTTCGAACATTTTTTTTATTTTGCAAATTATGAAAATAAAATAGAAACCAGTTCGAAACGCGTCAATACTTTATTATCAGAAGTTAATTTTAATTTTGATTTCTATAGAAAGTTATAAGGAAAAGGAAAACAAGTGTGGTTCAGATTTTTGTTCATTTTTGGAAAGTAGATAAGATTATTGCCAGAAATCACAGATGCCAAATCAGAAATGTATGGGGGCTGATGACGACGTGCAAAGTCGTGTTTCGACAGAAATTTCTGAATAAACTGCACCGTGTTTCACCAGAAATTGCTGAATAATCTGGGCCATGTTTCACCAGAAATTTCTGAATAAACTGCAATGAATTGTCAAATTAAACAGTTCGATCAATTAAAAAAAAATTCGTCCGCTTTACAGGCAGATTCTCATAGCGCGCTGCGCGCGTGACTCGCCAGTTTGAGCGCGCCTGGAGTACGCGAATGCTGCTTCTCGCGCTTCGCGCTCGATAATATATTTATCTCGCGTTCCGCAATCGGTCCCTCCACATTTGTGCACAGACATTTTTAAATTAAAAGTCAAATCATCGACAACAGAAATTTGGTGATTGTGAATTCTCTTTTGTTAAAGCTCTTTCGGCTTTAACGAACACATTTTGCTCACGCATCTCGTGCTTCGCACTCGAGTTTATCCCTGATATTTAAAATCATTCTCATAAATATATATTATTATATTTTATAACTTGCATTGATATTAAAACGGACGCAGTTTCATCGTGTTTAAAAAAAATTGTTATTAAACATGTTATTGTAACTTCTGCCGATTTTTCAAAGACTTATTTGCTTGTTTCCAATTTCATTTTTCCGATTTAAACGTAGTACATAAATAATTTAAAAAGTTGACATAGAAAAAAAAACTAATTTTTCTGTCGACAAATGCCTGATTACTGCATTTGTTTAAAAAAATCATAAGATTCATCAAAAAATTATGAATTTTGCTTAACTAATCATGAACTTCCTAATTTAAAAAGTTGACATGAGTATTTCTGAAGACAAAGACCTAATTATTGCATTTGTTGATTAAATTTGTTTAAAGAAGTCATACAATTTATCAACTTATTATTAATTTTGCTAAAATTGTCATAAAGTTCCAAACTGAAAAGACTGGCATTGACAAACCCGAATTTTTCTGCCGACAAATGCCCAAATAATGCATTTGTTTATTAAATTTGTTTAAAAAATCATAACAAAAATCAACGAATTATAAATCTTTCTAAAATTATCACAAATTTCCTAATTAAAAAATATTTACATCGAAAACAAGGTATGGTTCTGTCGAAAAATTCCTGATTACTGCATTTGTACATTACCTTTGTTTATACTATAAACAATTATAATCAGCAGAGAAATTTTTTTTATTTAATATTGTTTTCATTTAAATTTCTTGCAATATTACTTGAGAAAACCTATATTTATGGAAAATCATAGAAGAAATTTGTTCAACAAATAATTTGTTAATCACTACAGTGATTTAAACAATTTTTCTGTTTTTGACAAGCTCGATAACTCTCTTAGAAATCTTATTAGATTTTTTTTAGAAATTTGTTCGTCCAAATTGGTGAATATTTGTGAAAAAATGTAATCTTTGATTTTTCATTACTATTTTATTCTGTCAAAATTTAAATTTTCGATTTTTCAAAAAAATTTAAAAAGTTGTTATGATAATCTTTTAAGGAATTCAAAAAGCAACAATTATTTTTTTCTCAACTGTTTTTCATAGCATGCGTTATTTGGCTTGAGATGTTCATTTTCGTGTTTTTTCAAATTTTGTAAATACTATAACTCTAGTAAATTTTTCTTTTATCAAAAAAAGTCATAAGGATAAATTATTTGCCCTTCCGAACACTATAAATATCCGAAAAGGAAATTTTTGAATAAAAAATTCGAATAACACATTCGTAAAAACCTGTTTTTTTGATTCAGAGGATCCAAAAATGCATTGCAAAATTTTTTTCACTCTAGAGGGCAAAACACCCTAGCACAAGTTTCCATTCCTGGAATAGAAAATCTGTAATTTTTTTCGAAATTCAAATATTAACACGTGATACCGGGCACTTCAAAATCCCATTTAATTAAAATGCGAAAATTTTGAATTTTCGAAAAATTGTATTCACCCAATTTTATAACCCAAAATACCCAAAACTACATTTTTATGTATTATTGTTACTTTTTAGAAAATTCCGTCGTCTGTTTCATACAAATAATTACGAAAGAACAATTTGAATGTGTACCATGACTTTTTAAACAATTTTTAATTGTGTAAACAAACGTGAATTATTTAAACAATTATTTTTTCCCGAAAAATGTAAAAAGTAATCGTATTTTCGGATTGAAATGTAATATTTTGTTAGTGTTAGGAGTAGTTAATTTTCTAAAAGTATTATTTAATTATTCAAACAATTAATTACTGTTTCTTTTTTAAATTTCTAAAAATTAGACGTGAGATGTCCACTTTTTCAAATTGATATCCTATGCTACTTTTTGTTTAATAATTACATAATTTTTATACATTTCTTTAAACGTTTAACAAATTTATATCTGTTTAAACAATTTTTATTTTTGCAAGCAGTTATTTATTAATAAATAAAAAAATAAAATATAATAGAAGACATGCAATTAATTACGAGTTTTAAAGTCTCTTTGGAAAAGTAATTATTTATACAAATTATATTTGTTTAAACAATTAAAAAGTGGTAAATGTATTCTTTCTATACACTATACAGTCAGAAACATACTTATATGTAATCTACTTTACTTCATTATTTTAGTTATCAAAAATAACTGTTTGATTAAATAAAAATTGTTTAAACAAACAAAAATTTGTCAGACATTGAAAGAAATTTATCAAAATTATAAAATTATTCAGCAAGAAAAAGCATAGGATACAAATTTTAAAAAAGTGTACATCTCAGGCTTAATTTTTAGAAATTTTAAATAAACAATAATTAATTGTTTGAATAATTACATCATGTCTTTAGAAAATTTACGACTCCAAACACTGACAAAATATGCATTTCAATCCGAAAATACAATTATTCTTTACATTTTTTGGGAATAAATAATTATTAAAATAATTTACATTTGTTTAAATAATTGAAAATTGTTTAAAAAGTCATTATAAATATTCAAATTATCTGTCAGTAATTCGAAAAAAAATTTACGGATTTTCTTTCACCGTAAATGGAAACTTGGGGGGGGGGGTCTTCCCTATAGCTCGAAAAGCGTTTTTTGGACCACCCTATTAATCACATTATGTGAAAATAAAAATTCTCACTATCGATCCAAGATACCCCTTAACCATAAATTAACCAAAATTCAATTTTAAACTTTTTTATAAATTTCCGGAAATTTATGCAATTTTTGGTAAATCATGGTATCTTACCATAAATTGTTAAAAATTCCATTTGAAAATATCTATAATTTTTCAGAAATTTATGGAAATTTTCTGTCATTTATGGTAATTTTACCGGTAACAATAGTAAATCTCCATAAATTACCGAGAATGTATGGAAATATAGGTCATGTATGGTCATTTTACAGGTAAAAATGATAAATTACCCAAAATTAAATTTTTAACTTTCTTATGAATTTCCGGAAATTTATTAACTTTTTGGTAATTTATGGTATCTTATCATTAATTGTCCAAAATTCACTATAATTTTCCGGACAGTTATGGAAATTTGTTGTCATTAACGGTAATTTTACAGGTAAAGATGGTAAATCAGTAAAAATTACGCACTATTCAATTTAAAAATGTATATAATTTTCCGTCAAGTCATGGAAATTTTCTGTCATTTATGGTGATTTTACGGGTAAACATGGTAAATTATCATAATTTACCCAAAATTATATTTAAAAATGTATATAAATTTCTGAAGATGTATGAAATTTTTCGGTGATTTATGGTAATTTTAAAGGGAAATATGATAAATCACCATAAATTACCCAAAATTCAATTTTAAAATTTTATAAATTTCCGGAAATTTATTAAATTTTTGGTATTTTATAGTATCTTACAATAAATTGTCCAAAATTTAATTTAAAAATGTCTATAACTTTCTAGAAAGTTTGAACATTTTCTGTCATTTATGTAATTTTACAAGCAAAAGTGGTTAATTACCATGATTTACCCAAATTTCAATTTAAAAATTTATATAAATTTTTAAAAATTTATCGAAATTTACTTTCATTTATGGTAATTTTACTGTTAAATATGAAAAATTACCATTAATTACCCAAAATGCAATTTAAAAATTTTATAAATTTCCGAAAATTTATGAAATTTTTGGTAATTTATTGTATCTTACTATAAATTGTCGAAAATTTAATATAAAAATATCTATAATTTTCTGGAACGTTTGAAAATTTTCTGTCATTTATGGTAATTTGACAAGTAAAGGTGATAAATTACCATAATTTATCCAAAGTTCAATTTAAAAATTTATATAAATTTTTGAAGATTTATGGAAATTTACGTTCATTTACGGTAATTTTACATTTAAAAATGACTAATTACCATAAATGACCAAAAATTCAATTTTAAACATTTTAAAAAAATTTTGAAACTTTTGGTAATGTATGGTATTATTACGGGTAATTTGTTGTAACTTACCATTAACTGCCCAAATTTCAATTTAAAAATATCGACAAATTTCCATAAATGTATGGTAATTTTCGGTTATTTATGGTTATTTTACATATTAATTGACAAATTACCATAAATTACCCAAAATTGAATTTTAAAATGTCTATAAATTTCCGGAAACTTACAGAAATTTTCGGTCATTGATGATACTTGTACAGGTAAATACGATAAATTACCATAAATTACCTTAAATTCAATTTTAAACATTTTCAGTTCTTTTTCACAAATAAATTTTTATATAAAAAAATTAAGGTTAGAAATAACTAGCAGAAAACAATTCTTAAGGTATTTCGGATTTCTTCTTTTTTTTTAATTTTAACATTTAGTTTTCAAGAGATTTATGTTTCTTAATTAAAATTTCTTTAAATATTTATGTTATGTTATTTATGTTTATAAGTGAACACATAAATTCCATTATTTTAGACAAATTAAAATAACAATCTACATTATGGATTTTTCGTTTTGAAAATAGTATTTTGCATTTAAATTACTTGCTTTTATTAAAAAATGATATTTAACGATAACTCTGGTTTATTTAACCAGACATTTTTTGAGTATATAAACAAATTCACATTGTGGACATTTGAAGGCAAAGAGAAATAGTTAATTTTCCTAATTTCGTAAAAATTATGTTGTCAGCGATGTTTAATTATGCAAATTTTTATTTCGACATATTTAATTAATTTTGTAAACAAATTATTTAAACAAATTCCGAAAATGAATATTTGAAGGCAGAAAGAAATAGTCTTTTCTCTTCAGTTTTTTAAAGTATGTCGCCAATGATTTTCAATTATAACAATTTGTACTTCTATATTTTTTAATAATTTTATAAACAAATTATATCCACAAATATCCAGTGTGGACATTTAAAGGCGGAGGAAAATTGTCTTTCCTCTTCATTTTTTATAATAATTTTTTTCCGTGATGTTTAATTATGAAAATTTATAATTTGATGTTTTGTAATAATTTATATTCAGAACATTTTCTTATTCAATATTTTTTCTTAATTTATTATGCTAATTCTATAAACAAATTTCCAGTCTGTATATATAATGGCTGAAAAAATTCGCTTTTTCGCCTAAGTTGCCTAAAACTCGATGCTTAATTTAAAAATAAATCCGCATTTGTTTAAAAAACTTATTAAAATAATGGTTGGAATGAGCCCATTTGAACTAATTTTTAACAAATAGTAGTATCTGCCATTTTTCAAACAAAACCTAGGCACTTAAAATAACCTGTTATTTCGAATCACGAAAAAATTTATTTTGTTTATTATTCTGTTTATAACATTATGAACCATTTTTGTTCTTACTCTAATTTACGGGAAATTGTTTTTAGTTATTTATTGCATTCATTTATAAACCATTTTATTTAATTTTTTAATTTTTTAAAGAAACAGTAAAATATATTAGTAACTACCGAAAAGTATCATTTAAAAAAAAAATCAAAGTCCCGTAAGAACTGTATGTCTGCCACAATTTTTACATTCAAATTTAAAATAAGTATTAATAAAAAAATTTTCATATTTCAAAGTGTCTATTATTTAAAATAATATGAAGAAAAGGAAGAAAAGTCAATTTCCGGTTAAAAAGGGCAACAGACTTTAAATTGTATAACAATTTTTAATCTTCTTTGAAATCTAAAAAATGTTTACTTAAGAAAAATCAATTTTCGATCTTAAACGCCAAAATAACCTAGAATGGTTATACAGTTGGTTTAAAACACTAAATTTTAGTAAAAAAAAAAATTAAAAAAGTACAATTTCGATAAGTTTCAAGTCTCCTTCAAAATTTTATGATTTTGTATTCAAATTTTTTATAAAAAATTTTATTTTGAAATTATCAAAAAGCACAACTGTTTCTCAATTCACATAAGGCTTTTTATCATTTTTCTTATTAAAAAAAATTATTCTGAAGATTTCATTTCATAAATTTTAAATTATAGATATCAAATCTGTCTGTTATTTAGATTTGAAAAACCAAAATTTGTTTTCGGTTCAAAAATTTAGGAAAATTTTTGTATGTGCAGTTTTTAATAGTGTAAGACTAATAAAAATTTAAAAAAAGAAAATCGTGCTGCTTGAAGTATTGTAAAATTGTCAGTTTCATAATTTTTTGTTATTTTGGAATGCTTTCAAAAGCCAATACAAAAAATTTGTTAATGAATTTTGTACATAAAGAAAATTTGCCATGCTTGCCATATAATTGTCAAGGACAATGGAATTTTTAACACGAAAACTTAAATTTATGACAAAGAACTTTATTTTCAAGCAAGAGGGATGAATTTTTAATTAGAAAAAGACTATTTAAAAAAAACGAAAACGAATTGTATACAAGTTGAATTCAACGGAAAAGGACGAATTTTTAACAAATTGTTGAATTTTCCACCTAAGAGGTAAATTTGCAACTAACTTAATGAATCATCAAAAACAAAAATAAATTTTCGAGAAAAGAATTGCAATGGTAAGAGAGCACAGAGAGAGAGAGAGAGAGAGAGAGATAGGAGGCATATATGGCTTTATTTAGCGTGGCAATAGTGGGGATATCGACTAGGTGTCCTTAGAGCAATTACGAATCACTCCACAAAGGGAGACACGAATAGAGAGAGAGAGAAGACAGTTTCATTTTTCACCAAAAAATATTACCTTTTTACCATACAAGATTAATCAATACTAAAATTTTTTAAATTTCTATTAAAAAAATAAACTTTTTAACGACAAATGGAATAAGTTTAGTTTTAGCCAGAAAAATTAATTTTCAGTAAAAAAACGAATTATTAACCAGTTGAATCCAAAGGAAAAGGACGAATTTGTGAGAAATTGTTAAATTTGCGACTCAAGAGTCTTCAAATAAAGTAATGAATCTTTTTAAAAAATGAATTTTCGAGAAAAAAATTCAACACTGAAGTAAAAGTTGAATATTGAACCAAATAGTTGATTCTTTAACTCGGAAGATTTATTTTCTAGGTAAAAGTGAATTATACAAAAATTATTTTAAACACAGTGTGTGGTAGTGGGGCCTCAAGGCAGAAATGAAACTTTCATGGAATAACTCTGAAATTTCTTTTGAGGAATCATCATGAGTTTTGAGGAGATCGCATGGTAAGAGAGCACAGAGCGAGAGATAGAGAATATACGTGCTTTGCTTATCGTGGCAATAGTGGGGATATTTTTCACCAATATAGGAAGATGAATTTTCAACCAAACTGCTGAATTTTTTAACAATAAAGACCACTTTTTGCGAAAACTGTTTAATTTTTGACCAAAAAAAGACTTTTATACCACAAAAGATGAATCAAAACCAACATTTTTGAATTCCCAACCGAAAAATAAAACCTTTTAACGGAAAATGGAATAAGTTAATTTTTAGTGTGGAAAATTAATTTTTAGCAGAAAAAAAACGAATTATCAATCGATGAGACGAATTAATCACTGAAGTAATGAATCATCAATAACTAAAACGAATTTTTGAGAAAGAAATTGAACATGTAACTAAATAGTTGAATTTTTGCCTATAAATTGTTTTTCAACCTAGAAGGTTTATTTTCTAGAAAAAAGATGAAATTTTTTTTTAACCTGTGTGTGGCAATGGGGCCACATAACAGAAGTGAAACTTGAGATCACCAGTTGGGAGATTGCAGAAAGAAAGGGAGAAAAAGAGAGCATATGCAGACTTAGTTTAGCGTGTCAGTAGTGGGGATATCAACTAGGAGTCTTTGGAGCAATTTTTAATCGCCGCACAAAAGGGAGACGCGAATAGAGAGAGCATGTATAGGAATTAAACTTTTTAGAAACAAATTGAAAAATATCCGTTTCCACACCAGGAAATTGACTTCTTATTAAAAAATAAGATAAGCTATCAATTAAACACATACATTTTCCATTTTGAAAGGCTAATTTTCAACCAAATTGTTTAATTTTTTAACAATAAAATTAACTAAAGCAATAAAACATCAATAACTAAAATTAATTTTCGAAAAACGAATCAATTATTTTTTTAAACCTGTGGGTGGCAGTGGGGCCGCACACCAGAAGGGAAACTTGAGGTCACAAATTAAGAGATTCCAGAGGTAGATAGAAAGAAAGAAAGAGCATATACAGGCTTTGATAAGTGCGGCAATAGTGGGGATATCCACGGGTCGGCTTTGTGGCAATTTCAAATCGCGCGCCAAAGGGAGGTGAATAAAAAGAGAAGATATAGAAAATAAACTTGTATGAGTCAGGCTGCGAAATATCCGTTTTTGTTCCAGGAGATTCATTTCTCATATAAAAAAACGCATATTACTGTAAACAACATTTTTTAATTTTCAACAAAAAAAACTTTTTAACGAAAAATGGAAGAGATTAAATGTCAGTTTAAAAAATTAATTTTTATAAAAAAACGAAGTATCAACCAGTTGAACCTAACGGGAAAGGAGGAATTTTTAACAAATTTTTGAATTTTGAACTCAAGAGATGAATATCTAATTACAGTAATGGATCAGCAAATACTAAAACTAATTTTTGAGAAAGGTATTCAACATTTAACTAACGAGTTGTATTTTTAATCAATAAATTGATTTTTTAACTAAGAAGATTCTTTTTATAGAAAAAACGAGAATATATAGGCTTTTTTAGTGTGGCAGTAGTGGGGATATCAAAGAGGAGTATGTAGAGCAATTTCGATATTTTTTTTTCATTCACTCCCGTCCCAAAATAAGTTTCACTTTAAAAAAATAATAATTTTGAACTAAAAATGATCAACGTTAAAAATAATTTCATTTAACCAATCAGTTCCATTTTCTAGCAAAAAAAAACATTATATAAGAGGCACTTGAATTTTTAATACGAAATGTTTAATTTTTGACAAAAAAATTTATTTTCAACCAAATAATTGAATTTGCAACTAAAGAAATATGTCTTTGACTAAAAATAAAATTCTCAATTTTCAATTTTATTTTCAATTTTCAGTTAGAAAACTTACTTTTCAAGAACCAAAAAAAAAGAATTATCAACAAGTTTAATACAATAAATAAAACACCTGAAATGGTGAATCCTATAGAGCAAAAATTAATTTTCATGAAAAGAGTTTAACATTCAACCAAGGAGTTAATTTTCCAACCAAAAAGTTGATGTGTTAACTATCATTCATTTTCTGCAAACGAGATTAGTTTTTAAACAAAAATAGCAAATAGTTTGATTTTCTATTGAATTGTTTACTTTTAATGCAAAAATATAAACTTTCAAGCTAAAAATATGAATTTTTAACAAAAGAGTTAATTTTAAACTAGTTAGCTTATACTTCTACTTAATTCTTTAATTTTTTAAGACATAATATGAATTTTTAAGGCCAAAATTAATTTTAAACCAAACAATTTAATGTTCTACTAAATTGTTTAATTTCCAAGCCAAAATTTTTTTTAAGCTTAATATATGACTTTTCAACAATAAAGGTAATTTTAAATTAGTTAGTTTAATTTTCTACTGAATTGTTATATTTTCTTTCCAAAAATATGAAATTTTTAGATAAAAAAATGCATTTAGGATAAAAAATTTAATTTGAAACTAGCTAGTTTAATTTTCTTCTAAATTATTTAATTTTCATGCAAAATTATGAATTTTAAAGCTAAAAATGTGAATTTTCAACAAAAAATTTAATTTTAAACTAGTTTGTTTAATTATCCACTGAATCGTTTGATTTGCATGCAAAAATATAAATTTTCAAGCCAAAAATGTAAATTTTCAAGCTTTAAATATAAATTTTCAAACAAAAATTAATTTTAAACCAGTTACTTTAATCTTCTACTTAATTGTTTAATTTTTCAAGTCAAAAATATGAATTTTTAGAAAAAAAATTAATTTTAAACCAAAAAGTTTAATTTTCCACTAAATTGTTTAATTTTAATCCAAAAATACGAATTTTTAAGCTAAAAATATGAATTTTCAACAAAAAAGTTAATTTTAAACTAGTTAGTTTAATCTTCTACTTAACTCTTTAATGTTTTCATCCAAAATATGATTTTTCAAGACCAAAATTAATTTTCAACCAAACAATTTAATTTTATACTAATTTGTTTCATTTTCAAGCCAAAAATATACATTTTCAATCTAAAAAAATGAATTTTCAACAAAAAATGTTATTTTCAAATAGTTAGTTTAATTTTCTACTAAATTGTTTAATTTTTCAAGCCAAAAATATGAATTTTAACACAAGAATTCATTTTCTGTCGAATAGTTTAACTTTCTACTAAATTATTATATTTTCAAGCCAAAAATATCAATTTCCGAGCTAAAAATATGAATTTTCAACAATAAAATTTAATTTTAAACCAGTTAGTTTAATTTTATACGGAAATGTTTGATTTTCATTCGAAAAATATGTATTTTTGCAAGCTAAAAATATGAATTGTAACAATAAAATTTTATTTTAAACCAATTAGTTTAATCTTGTACTAAATTGTTAATTTTTTAAGTCAAAAATATGAATTTTTAGAACAAAAATTAATATTGAACCAAATAGTTTAATTTTCTAATAAATTGTTTAATTTTCATGCCAAAAATATAAATTTTTAACAAAAAATTTAATTTTGAACTAGTTAGTTTAACTTTCTACTAAATTGTTGATTTCTCATGCCAAAAATACGAAGTTTCAACACAAAAATTAATTTTCTGTCAAATAGTTTAATTTTCTACTAAATTTTTTTATTTTCTAGTTAAAAATATACATTTTCAAGCTAAAAATATAAATGTTTGACAATAAAATTTCATTTTATACCAGTTAGCTTAATCTTATACTGAATTATTTAATTTTTCAAGTCAAAACTATGAATTTTTAGGACAAACATTAATATTAAACCAAATAGTTTACTTTTCTATTAAATTGTTTAATTTTCATGACAAAAATATGAATTTTCAAGCTAAAAATATGAATTTTCTTTTAAAAAAAGTTCATTTTAAACCAGTTAGTTTATTTTTCAACAGAATTGTTTAATTTTCAAGCCAAAAATATAAATTTTCAGGCTAAAAATATGAATTTTCAACAAAAAACATAATTTTAAACCAGTTATTTTAATTTTCCACTAAATTGTTTAATTTTTCCAGCTAGAAATATGAATTTTTAAAACAAGAATCAATTTTCAACCCAAAAGTTTAATTTTCCACGAAATTGTTTCATTCTCAAGCAAAAATTATGAATTTTCAACAAAAAAGTTCATTCTCAAGCAAATAGTTTAATTTTCTTTTGCGGTATTTAATTTTAAAATAAAAAATATGAATTTCCAAAAACAATAAAATAATTTTCTAGCAAATAGTTGAATTTCCTACTTAATTTTTTAATGTTTCAGCAAAAAATATAAATTTTCATGCCAAAATATTATTTTAAAAATAAAATTTATATTCCACCAAATAGTTTAATTTTCTAAGAAATTGTTAAATCTTAAAGCAAAATAAAGGAATTTTCTATAAAACAGTTGGATTTTCAATCCGAAAATATAAATTTTCGACAAAAAAGGTCATTTTTGATCAAATAATGGAATTTTCAAGCAAAATTATGAATCTTAAAAAAAGAAAAAAAAATTGTGCTATGTAATTCAACTTCAAACCAAGTTTTTTAATTTTTACAAAAACATTTATTTTTAACAAAAATTCAATTCACGGGCAAATTGTTGAATTTTGAACTTAGTTGTTTAATTTTTTACTTCATTGTTTAATTTTTTAACCATATAGAGTAATTTTTTGCAAAACAGTTAATTTGCAACTAAATAGTCTACAATTGTTTACAAAGTTGTCTACAAAAGGACGGAGTCTTCAACAGAAAAATTAATTTTTAACTAAATTTTTTTTAAATATCACAGTATCATTATAAAGTAATATTTAACTTAAAAAAAAAAAAACATTTTTGCACATTTGTGCTACATTTCATTTTGTCACGTATGCGGTTTCTTTAGTTGAATTCAAAAAGTCATTAATAATTTAAATTATTTATTTAAAATTAAAAATTAAAATCATATATTTAATTTAGTAAGTAAAGTAATTTGAAAAAATCAAAATTATAATTATTCAAAGTGGTTAAAAAATTTATTATATTTATTTAGCAAAATTTCTTCCTTACCCGTCAGCTTTCACGTTACCTCATGAGCGTCGGTAAAGTAGAAACTACGAAAACCTTCTATTAAATAAATATTCAAAAAGAATATTTTAAGTTAATTTTAAATTCACAACATTAATTCTGAGATATATTGTACTCAAAGTTAAATAACGTTTTTTTTAGAAATCGAAAGAAAGATGGTTTTTTTGTAATTTAAATGGGATTTCTACTTTATCTGAAAATAGAGGACAGCAGTTTCTTGTTCGGAACAGTAAAAGTTTAATTCATCCAGGAAAAATTTGTACTCAAATAATGAACAAATTAACTACTATCATTTATGGTATACTTAAAATAAAAATAATTTACTAGAAGTAAGTTGCTGTTAAATTTATTTACTAACAGGGTGGTCCAAAAATGCATTGTACACAAAAAGTCAAGTTTACCTCATTTTTTAAAGGATTTTTAATGTATCCCTTCTTTAACTATCCGCTTTACTAAAGTATTATAATTGTTTACAAAGATAATTTCTTACTGACAATAGCAATCTACGTCGGTAAGGTAGAAACTAAAATAAAAAATGCCATTAATTATTCAAAAGGAAAATTGACGTTCAATATTTAATTTTAAACATTAATGCTAAAAATTCTTGTGTTAAAAATTTTTAATTAAATAAAGTCTTCGAAAAAAGACCATTTTTCAATCCTGAATAGGATTTCTATCTTATCGATGGATGGTACTAAGGCTCTTAGACCCACGCCAATTCGGGTGACTTCTAGAGGGCAGCACTTTCTAGTTTGAAGCGTTAAAGGTTTCATTTATCCGAAAAATTTGTGTAATCACATAATAAACAATTTAACGGCATTTATATAAAATACTTCTTAAAATTGTGATAAATCTTTAAAAATTAAACCATTTCTTGTCAATCTTTTAGATCTTTTTCCAAACCTTAAAAATCTTTAATTAATTTGAAATCTTTCCAAGATTTGAATTAATTTTTACTCTTTTTATAACATTTAAATACTGCTAACATTTCTTCAAAGTTCTTTAAGCAAATTCTTTACAAAAAATTAAATTAAATTAAACAAATAAATGAATAAATTAAATCAATTAATTTAATTTGAGTAAAATTTAAAAGAATTCGAAATGAATTTTTTTTTTAATTCCATAAAATCTTCGAGATTATTTATCTTCAAAAAATTTGCTTTTTGTTTTGAACTGTTTCTTTATTTGAATTTATCCTCAAATTTGAAAAAAAAATAAATAAATGCAACATTTTTAAACTATCGTAAAATCTCCAAGATTTTTTTTCAACAATTTGTAAGCCCTTTTAAAGTGTTCGAAAATGTTCTTAAATATGATTTTTAAATTATTTTTCAAAAGACAAATTCTTAAATTGTTTAGAAACTTTCAAATATCTTTTAAAATGATTATAATTTTTCAGAAAATTAAAAAAAAAACTGACAAATTTCTCACGTAAATAGTTCGACCAAATGTTTTAATTTCATCATAAATTATTAAATTTTCTACAAATTTTTGAATTTTCGAAATGAAAACACATATTTACTACAAGATGCTTGAATTTTCGACTAAAAAATGTGACTTAACAAAATTGCTGAACTTTTAACAAAATAATTAAATTTCAACAATATAGTTGAATTTTTGAATAAAAAAATAGTTTTCAAACCAAAAGCGAAAGAATTACATTTTGAATTTAAAAAATTAAGATTCAAGAAGGAAAAAGGAATTTTTTAGTATTTAAATTCAACAAACAGAAAATAGATTAATTAAACCAAAAAGACAAATTTTCAGAAAGAGAGTTAAATTTTCTACCAAAACAGATTAATTTCTAACTAAATAGTTGCGTGTCAAACCAAAAAGGAGAAATTTTCGACAAGAAAAAATGAATTTTTTGGAAAACGTATGCTTTTTCATCGAAATTTTAAAATTTTCAATTGAAAAATATCAAATTTTTACCAAAAATGAAGTTGCAAAGTTTTCAGTTGAAATAATGCATTTTTAAGAAAGTAGTTAAATCCTCAACGAAAGCAGTTTAATTTAAAATAAAACATTTGCATTTTTAAACAAAAAGGAAAAATTTCAGCTATAAAAAAATTAATTTTCATTTAAAAATAACAATTTTCTACTAAAAATGGAAAAGTTACATTTTCAGTTGAAAATATTATTTACCAACCAACAAAATCGAATTTTCAAGAATGTTGCAAATTTTAAAACAAACCTTTTTAACTAAAATGATTAATGCTCAACAGAAATAATGGATTTTCAACAATAATGGATTTTCAGCAAAGTAGTTTAATTTGCAAACAATAAATATATGATGTGATTTCATAATTTTTTTCTAAAAACTGGCTTATGAGAATAGAAAATAAATCAAAGAATTTAGTACTGTTGCAATAAAAATTATAATTATTTTTGATAAATAATAGTTTTAAGTCAGAATTGGTTAAAACTTTTAAATTTCCTGCTTTAACTCAAAATTAGAATTCGTTGGAAAAATTTTCTGTTTCAATTCAAAATTTCGTTTCTTTTTGAAAATTTCCAATATCTCAAAATTTGTTAAAATTGGAAAATTTCCGTTTTCAAGTCAGAATTATTATTATTCTGGATAAAATTCAGTTCTAACTGTAAATTTGAAGAAAAAAAATGGAAAATTCCCTCCTTCAATTAAAAGTTGAATTATTTTTATTTTAAATAGTTTTAAAATTCTTTAAAAAACTTCAAAATATAATTTAAAAATTTTGAAACATCTACATGTTGTTTTACATTTTTTAAATAATTTTTTTTTAATTCTGCCGAATAAAAGAAATTTTCTTAGTTCCTTTTCGAAAATTTCCAACACTAGCTCGAAATTTGTTAAAATTTTAATATTCCTGTTTCCAAGTCAGAATTATTATTATTCTGGATAAATTCCAGTTGCAACTATAAATGTTTAAAAAAATTGAAAGATCTCTCCTCAAATTAAAAGTTGAATTATCTTTATTTTAAATAATTTAAACATTATTAAAAAGCTTTGAAATATGATTGTAAAATTTTGAAACATTTTTTTACATTTTACAATTTTTGTAAACAATTTTTTTTTTAATTTTGCCAAATGAATGAAATTTTGTTGAAATCTTCCACATTAATTTTGGACGATTTTGTAAATCTTTGTGAATCTTTATAAATATTCTCTTCAAATTATTTTTTTTAATAAATGAAATTTCAACTTATTTTAAGAATGAGAATGTTTTGTAAAATTCCCTGTTCTGATTCATAATTTAATTTTTTTTACAACCTCGTTTCGTGTCAGTATAATGATTTTGTTTGAAAAATTCAAATTCCCTTTGAGATCCGAAATTTAAATATTTTTTTATTCAAAAATTAATGAGAAGATTTTTTAAAAAATTCTTTCATTTGGCAGAATTAAAAGAAATAATTTTAAAAAATGTAAATCAATATGCAGATGTTTCAAGATTTTTAATTTATATTTCAAAGCATTTTTAGAATTCTAAAACTCTTTAAAATAAAAATAGTTTAACTTTTACTTTAGTGAGGGAATTTTCATTTTTTTTTCTTCAAATTTATAGTTGGAACTGGAATTTTTCCAGAATAATAATAATTCTGACTTGGATACAGGAATTTTCCAATTTTAACCAATTCCAAGCTAGTATTGGAAATTTTCGAAAAGGAACGAAATTTTTAATTGGAACAGGAAACTTTTCCACTGAATTCTAATTTAGAGTTAAAGCACGGAATTTACTTAAATTTTGACATTCGTTGTTCTAAGACAAATTATAATTCTTTTTGATAAATAATAGTTTGAACTCAGAATTGGTTAAAATTAAAAAATTCCGTGCTTCCAAAATTAGAATTTGTTGGAAAAATTTCTTGTTCCATTACAAAATTTCGTTCCTTTTCAAAAAAAATCCAATGCTAGCTCGGAAATTGTTAAAATTTAAAAATTCCCATTTCCAATTTAGAATTATTATTATTCTGGATAAATTCCAGTTCCAACTGTAAATTTGAAAAAAAAATGGAAATTCCCTCATCAAATGAAAAGTTAAATTATTTTTATTTTCAGTAGTTTTAGAATTCTAAAAATGCTTCGAAATATAAATTTAAAATCTTAAAACATCTACATGTTGTTTTACAGTATTTTAAATAATTTTTTTTCAATTCTGCCAAATGAAAGAAATTTTCTTAAAATCTTCTACATTAATTTTTGAGAATTTTGTAAATCTTTATTCATTATTCTTAAAAGGCTTATAAATTTTTTGTTCGAAATTTGCAAAAATTTCACCGAAATTTTTTTAAGAACAGCCAGATTTTGTCGGTACACGTAGACACTCTGTATAAATTATTTAATATCATTTTAAATTTTTAATTAGTTCTGCATTTTTTTAAATCTTCTGAAATATCTCTTCAACTTAATCAAACTTTTTCTGAAAATAGCAGGTGTTAAATTGTTATTTATACATCAAAATTTAATAATCTGACTTAAAAATGAAATGTCGTTAAATAGAACAATTACAATTTTAACGCTCAAAGCTTAGTTTGTTTGTTTCGTTTTAAGTAATTAATTTATAATTACTAACTTTCATTTAACAGTCACATATTTTAAATATTAATTAATTGCTCTTTTTTTAATTAAAAATTTTTAAATTGCATGGTTTAAAAATGGAATATTTTAGATTGAAATTATATTTGAAGTTGAATTAAAGCATTTAATAATAAATATATTATTTTTAAGTTACATAAAAATTAAAAATAATTTATCAAATTTCAAAAGGGTATTTACATTTGTTTAAGAATTTTCAATTGAAACATTTTAATTTTTAACGTTAAAATTTGGAAATTCTAAAATTGTGAAATAATAACGAATCGTCTTGAACAGTCAATTATTATTTACTTTTCAAATCTTAAATTACAATTCAATTTTAAAAATTATTTATTAATTTATGTTCACATTTGAGCAACTCAAATAATTTGAAATATTTTTACAACTTTAGTGAGATAGAAACAGTGTGATGAAATAAAAATAATTTCGAATGACAAATGAGATAGCAACTGGTAGAATAATTTTGGTAAAATATTTATAATAAGACAATAATATCTTAGCAGAAATATTTTTTAAATATTTTTTTGGGGTATGAAAAAATTTCCAAAAATTATAAAGTACAGTCCAAATACTTATCAAATAGGGCCACAGTACTGTGGCCCTATTTGATTATTTATTTGAATTTTTGGAAATTTTTTCATACCCCAAAAAAATATTTAAAAAATATTTCTGCTAAGATATTATTGTCTTATTATAAATATTTTACCAAAATTATTCTACCAGTTGCTATCTCATTTGTCATTCGAAATTATTTTTATTTCATCACACTGTTTCTATCTCACTAAAGTCGTAAAAATATTTCAAATTTATGATATTATTATGCGAATTGGGTCAAATACTGATACCAAAATCATTTACGAAATTAGGAGTACTGAATTTTAAAATCAAGACTAGAATACTATAAAAAACTTATTTTAAGACCGTAAAGGAGCTTAAGCAGTATTTTTTATAAATTAGATAACTTTTATATTAAATCTTCTATACAATGGAAAGTAACGGAAAATTTTTCTGATGGAAAATCAATTTATAGTTCCTAAAGTGAAATTTAATCCAGTTCTTTTATTAAATAGCTGCTTTTAAGTTTTGTTTTATTCCATTCCTTTTCAATTTTTCTATGGTTCCTCAACGTGGGTCGAAAAGTCAAAATTAAGGAAATTTATATTAATTTATAAAATTGTTTAGATAATTAACAGTTATTGCTATTGTGAAAAATATGACAGGAACGAGTAAATAACAAAATATTTTTTGTGGATTTCATTAAAAAATTAAAAAATTGGATTATTTATAGAAGAAAGGTCGTCCATTTTTTTATAGAAATTGGTTAAACAATAAACATTTATTGTTATTCTTCACATGGATTATTTAAATACATAATACGTTTGTTTAAATTACAAAATATGACAAAAAAGAGTACTTGTAAAGACTTTTTAGATTATTCGAGAAAAAAATTGAGCCAATTTATTCAGAGATTGTCGAACTTTGTATTTGTATCGACAAATTGTTTAGATATTTGCAAAATATTGTCATTAAAAAAAAGAACATTATTTTTAATAAAATATTTTTGAATCTTACAAAAAACATTTATTTTGTTCATGTTTTTTTTAAACTGCATTTTGTCTTGCAATCAGCTCTTACTTGTACAATAAAAAAATTCTCTACAAATTTACTGTTTGCAATTTTAAAAGTAAAATGTATGGCTAAATCTAAACATTGTTCAAAAATAAGTGATAAGCGACAGTAGGAAAAAAAACAAATACAAAAATTATTCCGGAAATAATTATATTTCCGGCACTGTTATAAGACGAAAATTTCACACAAGGAAATCACGAAATTAATGAAATTCCAGGAATTCACCGAATCGGAGGAATTCCCGAAATTAAAAAAATTCATTAATGTCACGGAATTGATGACATTCACGAAATTCATGGAAATGAAGAAATTCACGAAATCTATGGAATTCCCGGAGCTTATAAAATTTAACAGAAGTCACGGGATTCATGGAATTTGCGGAATTTACGGAATGCATGGGATTCATGGAATAAATTGAACTCGCGGGATTTACTTTAGTCACGGAATTGACGAAATTCCGTGAATTCCATACATTCCCTTAATTCATTAATGTCACTGAATTTTAATTATTCATTAAATTTCACCAATTTCTTGAATTCCATGAATTCTACGATTTTCTTGAATTTTACAAATGAGTTAAATTCCGTGAATTGCATGAATCCCGTTAATTCAATGAATTGCGGAAAAGCAATGAATTCCGTGATTTCCATAAATTTCTTGTATTTCGTGAATTCTTTAACATTAATGAATTCCGTGTATTCTATGAATACCATGAATTTCAATATTTCCCTGAATTGCGTGAATTCCATGAATTCTCGAATTCTATCAATTCCTTAAATCCATTAACTCCGTAAGTTTCTAAAAAATTATGAATTCCTTAACTTCTGTGAATTCTTTGGATTCCGTAAATTCGTGGAATTCCATAAATTCCTTGATTTCCGTGAGTTTTTTGGATTTCGTGAATTCCTTTAATCCCGCGAATTTTCTTAAATTTCGTAAATTCCTTGAGTCTCCTGATTTTTTTATTCCCTGAATTCCGTCACTTCCATGAATTAATTGAATTCCATACATTCCGTGAATTCATTGATATTAACGAATTACATTAATTTATTAAATTTCATGAATTCCTTGAACTCTATGAATTCCACGATTTTCTTGAATTTTACGAATTAGTTCAATTCCGTGAATTGCATGAATCCCGTGAATTCCGAGAAATCCATACATTTCGTGATTTCCATGAATTCCGTGTATTCTGTAAATTCTTTGAAATTCATTAATTCCGTGATTTTCACGAATTCCCTGTATTCTATGAGTACCATGAAATCCATGACTTCCGTGAATTCTTGAATTCTATAAATTCCACGAAGTCCACTAATTCCGTGAATTTCTGAAACATTCTAAATTCCTTGAGTTTCGTGAATTCTTTGGATTCCGTAAATTCCTTGAATTCCGTGATTTCCGTGAAGTTTTTGCATTTCCGGAATTCTGTTTATCCTATGAATTTTAGTGAATTCCGTGAATTCCTTAAATCCTGTGAATTCCCTGATTTTCTATTGTTCCCTTAATTCCGTAAATTCCATGAATTACGAAAATTTTTACAATTCCGTGAATTTATTGATTTTATTAATTTTCATTAACTCATTAAATATTATGAATTCCATGAATTCCCCGATTTTCTTGAATTTTACGAATTAGTTAAATTCCGTGAATTGCATGAATCCTGTGAATTCCATGAATTCTCGAATTCTATCAATTCCATAAAGTCAATTAATTCCGTAAATTTCTGAAATATTATGAAACCCTTGAGTTCTGTGAATTCTTTGGATTTTGTCAATTCCCTAAATTTCCTGATTTTCTTTGATTAACTGAATTCCGTCAATCTTATGAATTCATTGCATCCCGCGAATTTCATGAATTCTGTTGAATTTTTTGATTTCTGTGAAATTTGTAAATTTGGTGAATTCCGTAAATTCTTTAAATTCCATAAATTCTGTGAACCTCGTGAATTCCTTGCATTCTGGGCATTATTTTAATTCCATGAAATCTGTGAATTCCGAACTCTGTATGAATTCCGCGAATTTCTTTTACTCCGTACACTCTATGAAATTCACATAGTATTGGAATGACGAAATTACAATACATGTATTGTAAGTGCTTTAAATCGTGAATTCACCGTCCAACATTCCAATACATGTATGTGAACGTTTGTAAGATGAAATTTTTGCAATAGGAATTCACAGAATTCAATAAATTCGTCAAATGCAAGGAATTAATGAAATTCGAAGAAATTCAAGGAATTTACGGAATTCGTGGAATTCGTGGAATTTATGGAATTCAAGAAATTAACAGAATTCTAGAGTTTCACGACAGTCGCGGAATTCGTGGAATTGAAGCAATTCACGAAATTTTCGGAATTGGCGGAATTCTAGAAATTAATTGAATTCATGAAATTCAAGGAATTCGCTAAGATCACGGATATCACTATACATTCAATGAATTCATTTAATTCCATAAATTCATTAGATTCTCTAAATTCCTTTAAATTCATGAATTTCGTGAATACCTTGGATTTCGTGATTTCCATAAATTCCACAAATTCATTGAATTTGATGATTTTGTTGAATGCCGAGAAATGATTGAATTTCGTGAATTCCTCAAATTCCGTTTCTTTTATGAATCTTGCGAATTCTGAGAATCAAAAAAAAATCCATGAATTAAGGGAATCTCATCATATTCGAAAATACCATGGATTTCCTGAAGTCCATGAATTCAGTGAATTTCATAAATTTCTTTAATTTCATGAATTCCTTGAATTTCGCACATTTAGTGAATTATATGAATTCTTAGAATAATGTAAATTCTTTGAATTTCGCGATTCAATGAATTGAGAGAGTTCCGTGAATTATATGAATTTCTGAAATTTCGTGAATTCGTTTAATTCCGTGAATTTCTATAATTCTACGATTTACATTAATTCTTTGAATTCCGTTAATTCCATGAATTCCGTAAATTCCTTTAATTTCATTAATTCTTCGAGTGTCTTGAATGCCTTAAATTCCGTGAAATCCGTGAATTCCGGACGTTATAGGAATTCCGTAAATTCCATGATTTCAGTAAATTCCTGCAGATTTATTGATTCTTTGAATGTTTTGAATTCCTCAAACTCCTTGAATTCCCAGGCGGAAAAGTCAGACTTATGCCGAATCTTAGGAAAGGCGTAGTACCACGTCAGTTGTAAATGGGGAGCAATGCCAGCACTGATCAACTGTACTGTCCCAAAGATTGGCACGGTACTGGTTCAGTACTGTCTCAGTACCGAATCCAAATACTGGCTGGAAGCTGACTTGGTAGTTTTGCCGAGCGTTAATGCGGTACTGGCTTAGTACTGCCCCAGTATTGAGTCCAATTCCTAGCCGGAAGTCAATTTAGTAGTTTTTCCAAGCTTTGGTACGGTACTGGCTCAGTACTGTCTCAGTACCGAATCCAAGTGCTAGCTGGAAGTCGATTTAGGAGCTTTGCGGAGCGTCAGTACAGTACTGGCTCAGTACTGCTCCAATACTGAGTCTAAGTGCTGGCTGGATGTCGATTTATGAGTTTCGCCAAACTTTGGCAGGGCACTGATTCAGTACTGTCTCAGTACTAAGTCCAACTGGTGATTGAAAGCCAATTCAGGAGTTTTACCGAGAATTAGCGCGGTACTGGTTCAGAACTGCCCCGGTATGGGGTCCAAGTGCTAGCTAAAAGTCAATTTAGGAGTTTTGCCGAGCGTTAGATGCTCAGTACTGTCCCAATACTAAGTCCAAGTGCTGGCTGGAAGTCGATTTAGGAGTTTTCCCAAATGTTGGCACGGCACTGGTCCAGTACTGTCTCAGTACTAAGCCCAACTGTTGGTTAAAAGCCAATTCAGAAGTTTTACCGAACTTTGGCGCGGCACTGGTTCAGCACTACCCCGGTATGGACTCCAAGTGCTGACTGGAAGTTGATTTATGAGTTTTGCCGAGCGTTAGTGCGGTACTGGCTCAGTACTGACCCAAAACTGACTTCAAGTGCTGTCTGGAAGTCGATTTAGGAGTTTTGCGGAGCGTCAGTACGGTACTGGCTCAGTACTGCTCCAATACTGAGTCCAAGTGCTGTCTGGAAGTCGATTTAGGAGTTTTTCCAAACGTTGGCATGGCACTGGTTCAGTACTGTCTCAGTACTAAGTCCAACTGGTGATTGAAAGCCAATTCAGGAGTTTTACCGAGAATTGGCGCGGTACTGGTTCAGAACTGCCCCGGTATGGGGTCCAAGTGCTAGCTAAAAGTCAATTTAGGAGTTTTGCCGAGCGTTAGATGCTCAGTACTGTCCCAATAATAAGTCCAAGTGCTGGCTGGAAGTCGATTTAGGAGTTTTCCCAAACGTTGGCACGGCACTGGTCCAGTACTGTCTCAGTACTAAGCCCAACTGTTGGTTAAAAGCCAATTCAGAAGTTTTACCGAACTTTGGCGCGGCACTGGTTCAG
>NC_046665.1:120731031-120745666 GCF_010883055.1 Belonocnema kinseyi | reverse complement strand
TCAGCACTACCCCGGTATGGACTCCAAGTGCTGACTGGAAGTTGATTTATGAGTTTTGCCGAGCGTTAGTGCGGTACTGGCTCAGTACTGACCCAAAACTGAGTCCAAGTGCTGTCTGGAAGTCGATTTAGGAGTTTTGCCAAACGTTGGCACGGCACTAGTTCAGTACTGTCTCAGTGCTAAGTGCAACTGTTGGTTAAAAGCCAATTCAGGAATTTTTCCGAACGTTGGCGCGGTACTGGTTCAGCACTACCCTGGTATGGAGTCCAAATGCTGACTGGAAGTCAATTTAGGAGTTTTTTCGAGCATTAGTGCGGTACTGGCTCAGTACTGCCTCAATACTGAGTCCAAGTATTAGCTGGAAGTCCATTTAGGAGTTTTTTCAAGCGTTAGCATGGTACTGGTTCAGTACTGTCTCAGTACTGAGTCCAGCTGTTAGTTATAAGCCAATTTTTGAGTTTTGCCGAGTGTTGGCGCGGTACTGGTTTATCATTAAAAATATTTTGACTTTCCAAAATGTGTATTTTCAAAAAATTTTATGATATTCAGGGGTTGATTTGGAGTGGGTTCCACATGCACTAAATGGCTAAAACTTTAAGATGAGCGTTTCGGCACATAACACTGCCATAGACAGTGAAAACATTTTGACTTTTCATACATTTAATTTTTTGTTTTTTTTCAAATTTTTTTTCCGTTTTTTTTAAACGTTGAGACTACAGACTCATGTGAGTGATCTAGAATTGCGTTGCATATTTTTGTTGATCGATTTCGTGAGAGGAATTAGTTAAAGTTAAAACTATAACTATAAATATAGAGAAAGCAGCGAGAAAAGGTAAGTGAAAAGTCCTTCAATCTATAGAATTATCAAAGGTAATAAAAGTATGATAATAAAAAGGTAAAAAGATATAGTGGGAACAGAGGTGAAGTTAATTATCTGATTTTGATTTTCCCGAATCATACTTTTATTGCTATCTTCATTATCGAATTTAAGTGTTATCTATTTAAGCATACAATTTTTTTAAATCTAAGTTGAATTACAAGTCCAATTCCTGGTTGATTTTAAGAATGATTTATTGCTTAGAACAACACACGTAGAAATGATTGACGCGCGTAATTTGTCGGGTATTTTTAAACTTGGATTGCAACCTGTAATTTTTCATTTATTTTGAGGATTTTAATATATAAGAGTAATTGATTGTGATTTTGAAAAAATAAATTAGTCTGTCAAATGTGCATGAGCATATTAATTTGAGACAGACATTGAACAGTTTTTATTTTCAGTACAATTATTCTGCATTTATTATATTATTACTGATACTCGTATATATTCTTGTAGCATGTAAAATATATTTTATCCTACACTCTCCCCTTCTGAATAAGTATAGTAATTTATTTAGAAGTAAAATAGCAAAAAAAAGTTGAACAATTTTGCCAAAACTTCAATTTTTCGATTGTAGAACCACCTCTTCCGTTAAATATTTTAGTATTCTTTTTTGGAAATTCGTGAATTTTTTGGTTTAAAATAAATTTTTTAAACTGCAAATTTAACTTTTGTTCCTGGATTTTAGTTAAAAATTGAACTATTAAGTTGAAAATGAAATTTTTTGTTTAAAATTCAACTTTTTGGTGAAAATTAACTTTTCGGTTGAAAATTAATATTTTGGATAAAAAATGAACATTTTTTTCTCTTGAATGAAAAATCTTTATTGGAAAGCAGTTCATCTATTTAATTGAAAGCCTAACTTTTTTGTTACAATCTCATTTCTTCATAAAAATTAAAAAAATTTCTATTTTAAATTACTGCTTCTGCATAACTCATGTTCTGTTTCTTGTTACAGAAATTGTGTTACAAAAATTCGGAGAAATTTCTATCAAAGATTTTAATTCATACATAACACGTATCGTATCGTTCCATTATTATCCAAATTGTTGTTCACACTATTTTCTATAACTAAGATTCAGGCCATAGTACCTTTTAGTCATAGTTATTTTCATCCAGATATCATTTATCGCTAAAACTTCTGTATGCCCTCAAAAATATCCTTAATAAATTATTTTTGAATATTTCAATAAAAAAGTTTTGATTCCACCAATTTCATTGTTTATGAGAAGAATTAATTTTTGAAATTCGTTTTTAAGAATTTTCAGCGAAAATAATTTTTTTTTGGTTACTCTCTAAATTTTTTGGAGTGATATAGCATTCCAATGGTGTTAATCGTCGCTCCAACTTGAAGCCAGAAGTGAGCTTCTCCTTTTGGAGTGGAGCGTGACTTTTCTTTGGAGCGGAGAGCGACTCCCGTACTTGGAGCGGCTGGACACACCAAATGGAGCGACAGTTCGCTCCAAAGGGGGCGAATTCTGACACCATTGGAGCGATCGTGTGTGTTCAACTGGGAGTGAGTTGCGTGACTCCAGCCGTTGAAGTCATAAAGCTGACGTCATTAGAGCGGAATTTTGAGTTAATTAAGGAGTTAAATTTCGCACCTAATGGGCTCACTTAATTATTTTTAAAGGAATGAAATGTAAAGGATGAAAAAATTGAATTCTCTGAATTGTTGTTTATTCAGTATACCCCCACCCACCATCACTCCGCTTATATCACACTGCACCGCGCTAGCTGGAGTCACCTCACGCTCCCGTTGGAGTGATTCGCATAATCACTCCTCTTTGGCGTCAAAAAAGGAACTGTAGGAGTTGAAGTCAACCGATTATGACTGTAATTGGAAGCGAACATGTAACTCCCATAGTGGGAGTCAAGCTTCTAACTCCAACGAACAGACATTATGACTCCATCGTAGTTGATACAGCAGTCGCTCCAGAGTTGGAGTTTAATTTTCGCTCCAAGAAATTTAGAGAGTACTGTATTATAAATGATTAATTTTTAAACAAAGTCTTCACAGTAGCGAAATTATATCTTTGAAACTATTTCTGCAAAAAATTGAAATTGCTTTGCATTGCTTATTTTTTAATGAGCCCTCTTGTTTAAGAAAAAAAATTATTTTGGTCAAGTAGGAACATTCTTTTATGAATTTTTTTCCATTGTAACGTCTTCAAACGCAATTTCTTTAAATTCCATGAAATCCGTGAATCCCGAGCGTTATACGAATTTCGTGGATTCCTTGAATTTAATCATTTCTGGGAATTCCACGAATTCCTTCAATTTCATGAATTCCTTAAATTCCATGAATACAACAGGTTTCGAGTTACTGGCTATTGGACGTGTATTGTAAAATTTTAATACACGTTAGGTGGAAATTTCCAACAGAAATTTTTAACAGTGTATAATAAGCCTTCACTGATATAATTTCAATTTTTAACATCAAAGCAAATTTTTTCGAGGGACCTAATTTATAGCACGACAACTACCTCAATCGTCTAATTTCTTAAATTATCTTTAGCATCTGTATTGGAACCAGATTGCATAACTATGTCATAAATCAAAAGTTTTTGCGAATTTAGTGCGAGGAAACAGTGTTGGCAAAGACAAATAATTTCGGATGGCAAATGAGATAGCGACTTATATAATTAATGTTAACTTTTTTCAAAGAATATTCATTAGTAACTCTCTCATCAAAATCCTTCATAAGTTGATTTGCTTCATATAAAAAAATGATGACCTCTATTGGTATTCTATGGTTCATCTTAGTTATTTTCCCTAACCCTATTGGTAAATATATTATTATTTATAGTTTAAAAGAGCATTTTCAATTTTTTAGACTGACTGGAAATGGCTACCACTTACTGATTTTTATTTTATTACTCTAATGGTAAAGATCCTAAAGGAGAAATAAATAAACCCTGTAAAAAACCGTAAAAAAATATTTCTACCCCCTCCCCTCCCCATCTTACTGTACGTGATTTTGAGTAATATTTAAAAATTGTTCAATTTATTCACTTATTTTAATCCGCCTAAAAAAATTAATTTCTAACGAAAAAGTGTCACAATTTATATATAAAAAAACGAATTTTAAAACCAAAAAGAGGCGTTTTCAACAAATTAAGAATCTTCCCTCAAAAAATAAATAAAAATTTATCTAAATTTTTTAACCTGAAAACCAAAAGACGAATTTTCTCTACAAAAGTTAAATATTCAAACACAAATTATGACTTCGCTATAAAAAAAAAATTAATTTTTTACGAAGGTAATGCATTTTTACGCACCAAAAATGAACTAAAATAAAAGAGATTAATCTTTAAAAAATGGAAAAGTTACATTGTCAGTTTATTTTAGTAGTTTAACTTTTACCCAAGTAGTTAAATTTTGTGTTGATGAAAAATTAATTTTCAACAAAATAGTTAAATACTTCAGCAAAAAAGAATCATTTTTAATCAAAAAGTAAAGAGTTTCTTCAAAAAATTCTACTAAAGAAAATTAATTTTTAAATCAAAAAGATAAATTTTCAAGCAAAAATAGTTGAATTTTTTGTTAAGAAATATTTCAATTTATTTTTCACGATCAATATATCAACTTTCGAGCAGGAAATAAGTTTCAACGAAAAAAATTAAATTTTCAATTCAAAAAGACTAATTTTTAACCAAAAAGGATGACTTTTTAACAAAATTGTTTAATTTTCTACCAAATACTTATCTTTATATGGAACAAATTAAATTTATCTCAAAACAAATAAATTTTTATATAAAACACAAAGAAGCGAACTAATTTTCGAACAAAATTGTTGAATTTTCATCCAAAAAAGATTCCAGTAAATTTTTCAAGACTAAAATATGAATTTTCAAACAAAAGATTAGATTTTTATTAAATAAATATGAAATTACTCTTAAAACAGATGAATTAAAAAAAATATATTTTAAGATAGAGGAAATTTCATCCAGAAAGGATTTTAGTTTCCTTTTCAATACCAAAATAGTACTTTTGAACAAGTAATTTTTCCAGGAAATTATTAAATTTTCAACAAAGCAGTAGATATTAGAAATCAAAGTTCTTGATCATTTTTTTTTCAAAAATGGATTACTGACGAGCGTTTCATCAAAATTCAATAATTGAGTGATGCAAATTTTTGTTATGAAGTATACTGTACGATAAAAAATTGCTCGGTAGTAAAAAAAAATTTTTATTGTTTAAATTATCGTTTGTTTTAAACAATTGAAATTTAATTAAACTTTTCCGCCTATGAAAGAATTCTTCAACGTGCCAATCTTCATTATTTTAAATACCAACTACTAAATTTTTTTTCAAGATTCTATTTTTTTTAAATTCGACTATTAGGTTGAATGCTTGATCCAATTTGTTAATAAATACTTTTTTTGTAGAAAATTAATCTTCTTGGTAGAAAATTTCACTATACTTTGTCGAAGATTAAACTATTTTATTAAAAATTTAGTTTTTGTGTTGAAGGTTCATTAGTTCAGTTAAAAATTCATCCTTTTGTTGAAAAAATTAATTTTTTGGTTCAAAAATTTTTTAAAATTAAAAACTAATCTTTTCAATGATAATTTGACTTTTAAATTTTTTTTCGAAATGCACAAGTTTTGATTGAAAATTCAACTGCTTGTTTGAATACTTAACCACTCTCTTAAAAAACGATATTTTTGGTTGAAGATCCATTTCTTTGGTTGAAAATTTATCCATGATTAATTTGAAAATTAAACCACCTTATTCCTTTTTAGTAGAAAATTAATCTTCTTGGTTGAAAATTCATCTTTTTGATTAAAAAATTGACAATACATTGTAGAAAGTTGATCTACATTATTTTAAAAATCATTTTTTTTAATGTAGCTTTATTCTTTTTCTAAAAATTGATATATTTTGTGAAAAAGTAAACTGTTTTGACAATATTATTATTTTCTTAAATTAATATTTTTAAATGAAAACTTAACCATTCAACTTTTAGTTGAAAATCGATTTTTTTTAGTTGATAATGAATTTATTTTGTTGAAAATTTATCTTTTTTCAGTAGAAAATTAATCTTCTTGGTTGAAAATGCATAGTTTTGAAAAAAAATTAACTATACCCGGTAGAAAGTTGAACCACTTGATAAAAAATTCATTTTTTCATACAAATTTATCATTTCAGTTGAAAATTCGTGTAATTTTCGGAAAAGATTGTAGAATTCATTGAAACACGGAAAAATTCTTTGACAGGTGGAGAAATTTAATTCATTCCCAATTGTTTGAAACAAACGATTATTAAAAAGATTCTATTAACAACAAAAAAGGTACAAAAAAAATTCCCAAATTAGAATTTTATTAGTATTTACTTATTCTAGGTATAAAAACATACATTTTGTCTTTCTGGAGTTTTTTTTACTACAGTGCATAGATTCGGAGATAATCAAAATTGAAAAAAGTGATTTTTTGTACTAAAACCGAAAGGTTTCGCCTTGCACTTTTAAACCGCGTGGAGTTTTTTTAAATCCCTCAGTTTTTGAGAAAGATATAAAAATTTGAATTTTCACTGATTTTAGCTCTGGGGTGGGCAATCCCGTGTAGAAATTCAAATCGGGAACTAGTCTGGTTCCCGAGCATTCGACCCCACTTAAATTCGGGGCCTAGTTGTGTCATCTGACTAGCCCCCGACCAGTAGCGTCACGGTAGATTAGTCGGGGGCTAGTCAGGTGACCCGACTTATCCTAGTCGGGGCCTGATCGGGTACTAGTAGGGGTCATATGATAATACATCCGTATGGAATATTAACCAAACTCCCCAAAATTTGTGGAGCATCCACGTGTGTACTGCTGTCTTAAACACTTGACGCGTCATTTCTGTTGCGCGAGAGGCGGCACGTCGCGCCCTTGCGGATTTTCTTTAAAGCTACCAGTCCAGAACCGCAAGAACGCATTTGAAGGTGGTAGCGAAACCTGAAATGTACCGTGCTTAATAGTTTGCTACTAGGATACTGCTCTTCACTGATTAATCAAAAACTTTTTTTCTTTCCAATTTCAACTATATGTATTGTTTCCAATATGGATTTTCTTAAAATTCCATACAAATGTATTTATAAATGTTCCTGGAAATTCGCAATTTTCTAAAAAAAAAACTAAAAAAAAAGATTATGTATTTTTGAAGATTTTGATCTTTGTTTTTATAAAAAGTTGATTTTCGCACAAAATTATTAACTTAATAGTTATTTATTAAGTATATTCGCGCTGAATTTAACATTAATAAATCTTTTCCAAAAAACGGTGTAAAATTATTGTTAAATATATTCTCAGTGTTTTAGAATAAAAAAATCATTTGATAAAACCTCGCCGAAAAGTCAAACATAAGAATAATGTGATCAGAGCCCCACTAGCTCCCGTCCAGAGCCTGAAGATTACCCGCACGGAAATTAGTGAACAAAAAGGCCCGACTAGCTCTTGATCAACGACCGACCAGGCGCCGACTGAAACTTTGACAACAAAAAGCCCAACTAGTTCCCGATTAGTCCCCGACTGGGTACTTTCTCAAAATTAATAACCCGACTAGCCCCCGATTAGTGCCCGACTTGTAATAGGGCCAAATGGGGTTATTTCCATACGGGATACTCGTGACGGGTATTGTATAAATTTATTAATTTCCTACTTGTACTTTATTTTTGCAGAATTAGGTTGGCCACATAAAGACCAAGCAATTCATCCTTTTCCGCTTAACCTGTATGTTAGGCATTACGAAAGTTGGGCATTTCAAGGACAATTCAAAGAATTACAAATGGACTACTGTTACGACATAATAACGGATGAGAAGGGCAAGTTCGTCATTGGAGTAATTCTAGGGATAAATTTGTTTCCACTAGCGGCCCCTAGACCGGAATTTAGGTATACTTTTGGAAGAGTAAGAGTGCGCATAGATGGCCCCATTGCCAACGTTACTGTGCCAATTTTGAACGACGATCCTGTGAATGATCAGTTTTTTCGAACATTCGGAAACCATTATATACGTTCTGCAGTTACATGCGAATAATTCAACTCAGGAGAAATCATGCTGATAGTACTACTAGTAGCCCATAAAAGGGTTGCCCATTTAAACATTTACAAAAATTTATCTTTTTGACAGAACTAAACGCATCGATGTTTTTTTTATATATTTATTTGTGAAAATATACTCTGTGGAAGAAACTAATTGTGGCCTAAGTTCGACCCATCATAATTCCAGTAGTCCATCCATAATTAACGGGGAACACCACTGTGACTGGTCAAAAAAATCGATCTTTTTGCATTTTCTTAAGGTATATACGAGGTCTGTTCAAAAAATACGCGAACTGTTTGAATTTCGCGGATCGAGTGGGTTTCAGAAAAATCCGCTTGGTGTCGCTAAGTTCGTACAAATCAGCTGTTTAAAACGCGGTATTCCAGTCGCAGATATCTTCATTTGTTAATAAGCTACACGGTTTTAGGTAAAGATTGTTTTTTTTGTTTGTCGCATCCGGGTTTGCCAGGAACTGCTTGATCGTTCAGATGAAGATGAGAACTTTATGTCACGAATTATAACCAGTGATGAATCATGGCTTTATGGTTATGACATTGAAACGAAGGTCCAATCATTCCAATGGGTGGGTCAAACGTCCCCAAGACCCAAAAAAGCTTGCCAAGTTCGGTCGAATGTCAAGGTTATGCTGACAGTTTTGTTTTTGTTTTTTAAGCTAAGGGTGTTTTTCATCACGAGTACCCCCCTCAAGGCTCCACAGTCAATCAGATTACTTACATTGAAGTACTGAAACGTCTGAGGGACATCGTCCGACGCAAAAGAACTCTGGAGAAGTGAAAACTGGTTTTTCCATCACAACGCTCCAGTTCGCTCCTTGTGACTTTTTCTTGTTTCCAAAACTAAAAAACTCCTCAAAGGAAGAAGATTTGAGACGGTGTGCGTTGGGGAGGAAAGTATTTTGAAGGAGACCCAGACGTGTAACTTCCAAATAAAGTACATTTTTTATGACTTCAAACCGCGTATTTTTTGAACAGACCTCGTATATTCAAAAATATGTGGAAAAATTTTCAACTATAATCTTGAAAATTGACAAAGTTATACTCCACGACTACTGTGCGCAACGTGAGAATAATCGCATAAAAACCGTCGACAATCGAGCTAATACAGAAAAAAAAATATAAAAAAAGTTCAAAACAATTCTGCAAATACTGAAGATGAACCATCATATGGCCCAGGAATAAATAGTTCAATGTAAGTATTAATATTTCACATATTATTTCAACTAGCGCTATCTCACATGCAATGAAAACTTTAAACGCGTTTTTCTCAAAACGACTTTTTTTAACATGGTGGCATCGATTTCTTGAAAACTAATGAAGAGATTTTAATTTTTTGTTGTTGAAATTCTTGTACTTATATTGGCTAACGTTGTACGTGGCCGTTTTCCAAAATTCTGCCATTTTCTCAAAAAAAAAAATAAAATGAAAAAACCGTCACGTGCAACGATAGCGATTGTTGTACAGATTAATAAAGTTTTTGGTTTTTTGCTTTCAGATGATTTTTCACTACTGTATCGTTGCCACAAGGAGGGATAATTTTTTTATTACGTCATTACATTCATGTATATAACTAATGCAATTTTAAATATTTTTTAATACAATTTTTTGTGAATATAGCTGAATATATGTTAAATAAATTATTACTTGTCCGATACTCGAATGATTATTTCTACAAACAAAAAAAAAATCATGAAAATCACTTAATTTTAACGCTTTCACGTTGGTGTTCCCGTCTACATTTTTCCAAATATCATAAATATTATAAGTCGTATCGAAAACAGCGATTTAAACTTCTGAGGAATTACAAACATAAATTGCAAATGAAATTTTTTTGAATTGTTTTTAAAGAATCATTTTCGTCCAATTGAAAAACTTCATCAAGATAATTTGTAAATCTTGTTCAAATCTACTATAAAAAAGATTTTAAACTTACGAATCTCTTGAAAACAAAAATGGTATATTTTTGAAAATGATCCAACTTTTTGAACTTATGCCTAATTTAAAAATTTCATGAGAATAGTTTCGAAATAAATATATTTTATATATAGTAGAAATTTAGATTGACATTTCTTAACCTGTTAAAATAGAAATTTTCCATTTTTTTTGAAAATGTTCAACATTTTTAAAATACATATAAATTTTGGAATTTTCATCGAATTTAGAAATGCCATTAAGATAATTTGCAAGTCTCAATTGAGTTTTTCAGGTGTATATAATTTGGATATTATTACTATATTAATGAATAGTTGACTAACTTTTAACAGAAATAGTTAAACTTTCTACTAAAACAATTAGTTTTGTGCAAAAAAAAATATAAATTTATAATAAGAGACATAAAATAACTATAAAATTTTTAAAAAAATTTTCCCACATAATAGTAAAAATTTTAAACAAAAAGTAAAATTTTCATCCAAAAAGCTAAATTGTATACTAAAAAAGGCATTTTTAATAAAAAGCATGAATTTAGCACACAAAAATTTATTTTCCATCAAGACTAATTTTCTGTAAAGAAATTAATGTTTAATCATAGTTAAATTTTAGACTAAAAAGACTAATTTTCTACCAAGAAAGACGAATACAAAAATTTTCAACTGAAAAAGATCACTTTTCAATGAAACATAGAATTTGTGGTTAAAAAAATTAATTTTTAACCAAAAACAAAATGAATATTCCACAAAATAGTTAAATTTTTGCAACTATATTGATAAATCATCAACCAAAAAACCTATATTTTTAACAAAGTAGTTCCACTTTCAACCAGCACATATGAAAAAAATCGATAAAATTCTTTGAAATCACTTTAAATGATTGAAATTAATTAAAATTCCTTAGAATGTTTCAAAATATCTCTTGAAAATTCCTTACAATTTTCAAAATATTTTAAAATACTCCAAATCCTTTAAAATCTCATACTAAATAATTTAAATCAATTAAAAGTGCCTTGAAATCTATTAAAATATCCTAAAATATATCAAATTTCTTGAAATATATTAAATTACTGTAATTAATTTTAAATTCCTTGGAATCTTTTTAAATTCTCTGAAACTTCTCAAATCCTTCGAAATCTTTTGAATTACCTATAACTTTTTTTCAAGATTGTTAAAGTACTTTACAATTTCATTAAATAACCCTTCTAAAATTTTTTTAATTTCCTTGAAATTCCCTTAAATTATAAAAATCAGTTGAAAATTCCTTGTCATCTTTTAAAACATCCTCAAATATTTAAAATCCTCAAAAATCTCTTGATATTTCTTGAAATATTTAAAAGTTCTTGAAAATTCCTTCAAATTTTTTAAATTCCCTGAGATATTTCAAATCCCTTAAAATTTCACATTAAACAACTGCAATCAATTGAAAATTGCGTGAAATCCTTTAAAATTCTCTCAAATTTTTTAAATCTCGCAGAATCTTTTGAAACACCTAGAACTTTTTTACGATTTTCAAATTACTTTGGAATTTCAAAAAATCACCCTTCTAAAAATATTTTAACTCTATCAAATGCCTTAAAATTATGAAAATAAGTGGAAAATTCCGTGATATCTTTTAGAACATCCTGAAATATGGCAGCTTATTTATAAAAAATTAATGATCATAAATAAATTGAAAGCGTTCAAAATTTAAAAGTATTTTTTTCAAAGAAAAAAAATGTTTAGCTGTCTATTTGAAATGAATTTGTTGTCTAGTGCCGGATTTGAATGAAATTTCCTAATCTATTAGAAAAATATTTTTTTTCTATTTTTCTGAACATTTTCAAAATTTTCGAAAGTATATTACTTTTCTAATTTTTACCAAGATTAAAAATTTTATTTAGATAATTTGCAAGTCTTCTACCCATCTATCAGAAACTTTTACAACAATTTCTAAAATTTGAAGAAAATTTTTTTTATTTTGAAAATGCTCTAGATTTTTAAATTTTGGTTGGAAATATCTGATTAAGCAACTTAAGCTTCATTTCGGGAACCTCAAGACCTATATCAGAGTTTGACTCGATTGGACAAATTCTTCAAAAGTTAACGTGGCTACAACATTCAGGTAACCGTACTCACAGACAGACATACAGACAGACATACCGACAGACATACAGACAGACATACATACAGACAGACACACAGACAGACAGACATACAGACAGGCATACAGACATACATACATGCATGCATACAGACAGGCAGACAGACAGACAGACAGACAGACAGACAGACATGCAGACAGAAAGACATACGGGTAGACACACAGACAGACATACAGACAGACAGAGAGACAGGCATACAGACCGACATACATACAGACATACAGACAGACATACAGGCAGACATACAATTTTCGGATTCTGTGAGTGCCAAAACGTAAAGATCTATTAAAAACCAAAGATCGAAAATTTGTGCGATTACATTACACTCCCATATGAATGCAAATGTAAAAATAATAAAAATAATGATAAATAGCGTTCTTTAATGAAAATAAAACTTTTCACATTTTTATTCATGAGATTGTAATGTAATCAAATTTTCGATCGCTGTTTTTTAACGGATCTTTATATTTCAGCAATCACAGATTCCGAAAATCATAAACTTTTTCGGTGTCTGTCTGTATGCCTGTCTGTCGTTAATCAGATATTTCGAATTAAAATTAAAAATTTTACAGAATTTTCAAAATTTTCAATTTTTTTAAAATTTTTCAGATATGTTTGTCAGAGTTTCTTATATATTGGTATAAATCTTGCAAATTATCCAAATACAATTTTCAAGTTCGATGAAAATTAGAAAAGTTCTATAATTTTCAAAAATTTGAAAATTTTCAAAAAATAGAAAAAATTACTTGTTTCAAACATCCAAGAATTTCATTCAAAATTTTCATCTTTACGTTTCGGCACCCACAGAATCCGAAAATCATAAAATTTTATCGGTGACTGTCTATGTCTGTCTGTATGTCTGTATGTCTGTATTTATGGTTACCTAAATGTTGTAGCCACGCTAACTTTAAAAACATTTGTCTAATACAGTCAGTCTCTGATTTACTTCTAAAAAGGCTCCCAAAATAAGGGTTAAGTTTGTTAAGTAGATATTTTGAACTGAAATTTTACAAATTTAGAGCATTTTCAAAATTTTCAAAATTTTTTGTATTTGAACTTTTAGAAATTTTTGTCAAAGTTTCTTAAAGCTGGGTAGAAATATTGCAAATTATCTAAATAAAATTTTAACTATCGAAGAAAATTAGAAAAGTTATATAATTTTCAAAAATTTGAAAATTTTCAAAAAATAGAAAAAATTATTTTTTTAATTGATCCAGAAATTTCATTCAAAATGTAATCGTCCAAGTTTTTGATATCTAGTTTTTAACGGATCCTAACGTTTTGGCACCCACACAATACGAAAATAATACAATTTTGTCGGTGTCTGTCTGTATGTCTGTCTGTCTGTATGTATGATTGCCTGAATGTTGTAGCCACGCTGACTTTTGAAGGATTTATCTAATCAAGTCAAACCTTGAACCTCTTCTTAAAGTTCCCACAATAAAGCTTAAGTTCGTTATTCATACATTTCCAACTAAAATTTCAAAAAAATGAGAGCATTTTCAAAATTTGAAATTTTTGTTTCTTCAAATTTTATACATGTTTGTAAAAGTTTCTGATATATGAGTGGAAGACTTGCAAATTATCTGAATAAGATTTTTAATTTCGATAAAAATTAAAAAATTGGTATACTTTTCAAAAATTTTGAAAATTTTCAGAAAAATAGAAAAAAATATTTTTAACAGATTAGGAAACTTCATTAAAATTCGTCACCATATATTAAATATATTTAGAAAGTATGTCAGTTAAATTTTTTGATTAGACAAAAATTCAAAAAGTTAGAGTATATTTTTTGCAAATAATTCCTCTATTTTGCGCGAAAATTCAACAATATAATTGAAAATTCAGTTTTCTAAACATTCACCTTTTTGTTTGAAAATTTAAATTTTTGTTAAAAATTCTTGATTTATTTCGAGTAAGAATTAATTTTTTTTTGTCTGAAAATATAAATATTCCTTTTTTTTTAGATAAAAATTTATTCTTATTGAGTTTTTTAGTTGAGTATTCAACTATTTGGTCAAAAAAAAACATTTATTTTGTTAAAGTATTAATTATTACATGTTTCGTTAAGAATACATTTTTTTGATAAAAAATTAACTATTTGGTAATAAATTAATTTTTTTTGTTTCGAAAATTTAACTTTCTACTAAAAAATTGGTCTTTTTGGTTTAAAAATTTAATGGTTTTTGGTTTCAATTTTAGTTACAATTTTTTTTACCTGAAAATTCTTGTATCTCTTTCATAATAATGTTTTTTGTTCAAAATTTTTTGATTAATATTTTTCTAATTAATGAAATTAATAACAAAATTTAAATAAATCTTCTTTGTTTGAAAATTGATTTATTTTGTTTAAAATTCGACTTTTTTGTTTAAAAACCTTTTTCTAATTGAATTTTTAGCTATTTCATATTTTATTTAAAATTTACGTTTTTAAAATTCAACTCTTTTGTTGGAAAGTCATATATAGATTTAGTTAAAAATTAGTGTTTTTGGTAAAACATTAATATTTCTGATTAAAAATTCGTTTGTTTGTTGAAAATCCACTTGGGTCCATTAATAGCCAAGGTCTTTGTTTCAGGCGTCGTTCACTCTACTGACACTCTTTTTATTAACTATTTTCCGCCATACTTTCCTGTCCTGG
>NC_046665.1:120716942-120730931 GCF_010883055.1 Belonocnema kinseyi | reverse complement strand
TACACATATATACATATATCCCCTAGGAATTCACCCAATTCAATTCATTCAAGGAATTCACGGAATTTGTAGAATTTACAGAATTCAAGGAATTCACGTAATCCAAAGAATTTACAGAATTCAAGGAATCCAAAGAATTGACAAAATTCAAGAAATTGGAGGAATTTAGGAAATTGATTGAATTTAAGGAATTTATGGAATTCACGGAATTCATGGAATTTATTGAATTCACGCAATTCTTGAAGTCCATGTGGGGAAGGGATAGGGAATTTTCAGATTGATCTAGAATTCTCGTGTTATTTATGTAAATAACACGTTCGTTCCACAACACTCCTGCGACCCAGATTGCTGATCAATCTCTCTAGCAATCATCCGAACTAAAGATTCTCACAAAGTCGTTATTGTAAGTTTCCCCATTTGGGTCCATTAGTGGCCAATGTCTTTTGTTTCAGGTGTCATTCACTCTGCTGACACTCTTTTCATTATCTATTTTCTGCCATACTTTCCTGCCTGCCAAAATTCTATAGCTTCTTTTATGCCCATACTTAAATTCAGTAAATTCTTTAAATTACGTAAATTTTTTAAACTCCGTGACTTCTAAGAATATTTTGAATTCCGCAAATATCGAAAATTACATGAATACCGTGAATTCCATTAATTCTGTGAATCACATGACTTCCGTGAATTCTAAGAATTAAGTGAATTCCGTGCATTCGATGAATTTCGTGAATTGTATAAACTCCGTGAATTCCCAAAATTCCATAAATAAGATTTCATGAATTTCGTGAATTCGGAAAATCCAATGAATTCCGTGATATCAGGGAATTGATTAAATCTTATAAATTCCTTGAATCCGGTAAATTCCGTAAAGTCCTCAATTCCTAACATTCCGCCATTTTCATGCATTCCTTGATTTATTTTAATTCATGAATTTCGTGAATCTCGCAAATTGCACAGATTCCATGAATTTTTTGAATTCGGAAATCAAATGAATTTTGTGATTTCAGTGGATTTATTGAATCCCATAAATTCCCTGTATTCGGTAACTTCCTTCAATTCCAGAGATTTCGTGAATTCCTTCATTTGTATGATTTCCGTGACCTCCGTGAATGTCAAGAATTCCGAGAATTTCATGAATTTCGTAGAACACTTAATTTTTCATTTATAATACCCGGAATATTAAAGTTTCCTTTTAAAGGATTTTAAAATAATTCAAAAAGGTTTAAGGACATACAAAAGATTTTTAAAGATTTTAAGGCAGTTTAAGTGATTTTACAGAATGCTAAGTTAGCTATTGAAAAGTTATTTAAAAAGATTTTAATACATATTAAGAGACTTTAAGGGACTTAAAAAAATTCAAAGATTATAATGATTTTCAAGAGTTTTTAAAGCGTCTAAGAACATTTAGAGGTTTTCTAGAGATTTTAATTAATTTTAGTCAATTTTGAAAGATTTAAAATGATTTCAAAGAAGTTAAAGGGAGTAAAAAAAATCGGATGACTTTAATGATTTTCAAGAACTCAAGGGATATATAGGAAATACTAGTCGCTTAGCGGGATCTTAAAGTGTCTTTTTAAAAGATTAAAAAATAGTCTGAAAATAATTCCGAAAGGTTTAAGGATTCACAAGAGATTTTATAAGATTTTACGACAGTTTTAGTGATTTTGCAGAATGTCAAGCGAGTTATTGAAAAGTTATTAAAAAATATGTTGATAAATTTTTAAGAGATTTTAAGGAATTTAAAAAAATTCAAATATTTTCAGGATTTTCAAGGGATTTTAGAGAGCCTAAGAAAATTTACAGGATTAAAAAAAATTCAATTAGATTTAGTTAATTTTAAAATGTTTTAAATGATACTAGGGACTTGACAGGATCTTAAAGTTTCTTTTCAAAGGATTTCAAAATGATTCAAAAATATTTCAAAAATGCTCAAGGATTTACAAGTTATTTTATAAGATTTTAGGGCAGTTTAAGTGATTTTAAATAATGTCAAGCGAGTTTTTGAAATATTACTTAAAAAGATTTTAATAAATTTGAAAAAATTCAAAGATTTTAAGGATTTTCGAAAGATGCAAAAGGAATTTCAAAAAATTTTAAGGATTTTAAGAGACTTGAATCTTTCTGTCGGTATATCTGTCTGTATGTATGGTTACCTGAATATTGTAGCCACGCTAACTTTTGAAGGATTTTTCTATTTGAGTTAGGCTTTGATACAATTCTCAAGGTTCTCAAAATAAAGGTTAAGTTCATTAAGTAATTTTGAAAATATTTAGAAAAATATAAAAAAATATTTAATGATAAATTAGGCAATTTCATTTGAATTTTTCACTAGTCAAGTTTTTTTGTACACGGCAAAAAGAATTGCAAATTATTCTTATGACATTTTTAAATTCGAGAAAAATTAAAAAAGTTACAAGCTTTTCAAAATTTTGGGAATTTTCAACAAAAAAAGAAGAAAACCTTTTTTTTAATAGGTTAAGAAATATCAATCCAAATTTCAAAAATATATGCGATTTTTGTTTTGAAGATGTTTGAAAGTTTGAAGCGTTGTTTTTAGTGTATTTGAACAAGATTTACTAATTATCTTGATGAAGGTTTTCAATTGGACAAAAATTATCGCGCGCGAAGTGCGAGTTTCATAATGAGAATGTGATTTTTGAAGCTGTAGGTGCTTCGAGAACCTTCTTAAAAAGTAATTTGAACAAAATTGTAGTAAAAATTTATGGCTGTAATTCCTTAGAAGGGTAATTCCTTAAGTGCCTTTTTTAAATAAGTAATAGTAATAATAATATTTTACATAACTAATGTGACATTTGAGATATTTAATTCTAATCTTTTTGAGGTTAATGTAAGTTTGCACTAGATTATCATTATTTCAGTAATCACTGGTAATTTCAGCATTAATCTGTTTGGCTTAAACTTGAATTGTATTTCGCGCCTCCTCCTCAAGATCAACAGTTAGTCCCCAAACTCTGGGTCAAAATTACCACAATTTAAAAACTAAAAGAACTAAAAACCGAGGTGCGCCGTTCATTCACGTCAGGCTGGGTCGACTCCCATGGACGCGTGTGATCACATTACTTTTGTAGTTATCCACCTCCTTGTAGATGGCTCTACTGTAGGGGCATAAATGGGGGTAATATTTTCTTAAAATATCTTGACGCCGCCATTCTAGTGTTCGTTGAGGTTATGGTTTCGTCAACAAACTTCAAATTTTGCAAAGTTCAAAAAAGTTGTGTCTCGCCGTATGAAGTGAAATCAGTGAAATCGAGATATTGAAAAATAAAGAAAGTTAAAGTAAATTGAAATGTTTGTGCTGTGCCAGGATGTCACTGATTTCACTTCTCTATTACTCTGCGAATAAATAAAATGTTGAAAAAAGGTTACATTTCATGTGTTATGTAATTCTTCATTTATTGGAGAATTATTGCAAAATTGTACAAATTTATGCCGAAAAATGGTACAGGTAACAGTATTTACACATTTTTCGTCTTAAATTTGTGTAATTTTGAATTAACTCGTTTATTTTCTTTAATTTTAATTCATGCAACACATTCAAATAATATACACATTTACGTGCACGAACACATGGATACGCTTTAGTTTGCCACCTCCTTGTAGATTGCGCTAGTGTCGCTATAAGTGGTCAAACGTGCCCATGGGAGTCGACCCAGCCTGATCCACGTCAAGTTCATCATCATCGGAGGACGAGCTTGCTGATCCAACCCTGGCGGACCGAAGGAACCGAATGGAGCCTCTACAAAGTACCCGTAAAGACCCCATTGGGTCCACATTCGGTTCCTTTTTAAAAAACTCGAAAATTCAGCAAAATCAACTTTTAAATTGTTGAAATTCGGATTCTACGTTAAAATTCCCTATAGAAGGTTACAGAATAATAGCAATAGTTTATTTTGCAACGGTAAAAAGTTTAAAAAAATATAAGACGTATAACGCCTGTTGACGGCTACTTACAGGCGATGCGTTTGCAGTGTAGCAGTCAACAGGCGTTTTACGTCTTATATTTTTTAAAACTGTTTACCGTTGTAAAAAAAAAACTATTGCCATTATTCCGTGGCCTTATATAGGGAATTGTAACGTAGAATCCGAATTTCAACAATTTAAAAGTTGATTTTGATGAATTTTCGAGTTTTTTAAAAAGGAACCGAATGGGGACCCAATGGGGTCTTTACGGGTACTTTGTAGAGGCTCCACTCGGTTCCTTCGGTCCGCCAGAGAAGAGAGCGCAGAAGGATCTTAAAAACATCGAAAACTCTATTCCAGTTCTGAATCTGATTCATCCGTCGACAGTGAGTATTTTTTCCAGGTTTACTCATTAGAGTTCATAAATTTCATTTATTAGAGCTCTTAAATTGCGATAGAGATTTAACCTATAAGCGTTTATTAACTTTGATTGCGGGCGTTCGCTCACGCTTCAAAATGGCCGCTCTCTCCATGTCTGCATACTAGAATTTTACGTCTAAACTCTAAAGGGCTCGTACCCAACTATACCCTGTTCAACGAGAGAACAAAATCGGCCGCGAAGTTTTTTTCTTAAGGGAGGCGTCGACAGATTTTTTTCTTCAGTTTACAGCCAATCGCTGTTAAAGGGAAACACAATTTTTTCAAATAGACTGAACCAAGTGCTCTCTGAAATCGTTGAACAGAGTGTAGCAAATCTGGCAAATTCATCATACTTTATATTTAAAGGACTCATATCGATCAAGAAAATAACAAGCTTATACTGATATAATTAAATAACTTTGAATATGGGCCCATACCCGTTAAAATTAGATATCTTGACTATTTATATATGAGGATCTCAGATTATAGTCTATATAAATTCGGTGTTTTTTACATTATTTTGATTTTGTATAGGTTATGAATCCCAACCGTCAGTTTCGGAAGTTGAGCACCTACAGTCGCCGCCTCTTACCGACGCAAGAAGAGTAGATCCCGTCTCTACCGACAGTGGGATTCTTCAAGATCCGACTGGCAAAGTTCTACCTACCAAAGTTCTACCATTTTCCCAATGGGCACAAGATTTGACGACGTCTTTACGACATCGTTACGACATCTTTACGACATCCTTTGTCCATGTCGTTAAAGCGTCTTTACAATATCGTAAATATGTCGTATGATTGGAAGATATCTTTACGATATGGTAAAGACCCTGTAATGACATGGACATAGGATGTCGCGCAGTTGTCGTAAAGATGTCGTAACGATATCGTAAAGACATCGCCAAATTTTGTGCCCATTGGGTTTTTTGCGTTAATGGGCAAGCGTATTGCAGAAAACATAATTTTAGCTCCGCCTATGTACGAGGACTTTACAGTTCGTTCAAACGAAATTTTGAAATTAGGTTTACCGGCGGAAGAAGTTTCTACACGGTTGAAAAATATCCGCCCTCTAGTAACTGCGTAAACCTCGATCCTCCAAAATTAAACACAGTTTTTAATTCGAGCAAACTCCCAGAGTTAACTTTTAAGGGATTGTCGGATTTTTATTGATCTGCAATATGAAAACACTAAAATTAGGAGAAGCCTTATTCTTGCTCTTTATGAATCACCTCTCAAAGATGCGTTGAGTTTAACCATTCCTGACGAGTTCCTATTTGGAAAGGGTCTGGTTGAAAATGTTAAATCAGCTAGAGCTGTTGAACGAACGTCCACTGCATTCAATCCAAACAAGGCGACACCTAAAAGCAATCTGGAAAACTTGAGGAACCTGGCCTCATTAAAAAACGAGGAAATCTACGATGTCAGCCGGGTGGATGAAACAATGGACTCCTCGTTAATTATACCAGAGGAACCAACGATCTCAGCCGAAACCATCTCAAGCGAGCTCATCACCCAGTGGACACACAGTTTGGCGACGTCTTTACGACATCGTTACGACAACTTTACGACATCCTATGTCCATGTCGTTAAGGTGTCTTTACGATATCGCAAAGACACCGAAACGACATGGAAATAGGATGTCGTAAAGTTATCGCAAAGATGTCGTAACGATGTCGCCAATTTTTGTGCCCACTGGGCACGCAGGAGGGATTAAGCTCAGTAAGTAATATCGCTGGTAGATTAAGACATTTTGTTGAAAGTTGGAAGGCTATAACTTCAGACCCAAAAATATTGTCTTAGGTTAACGGCTACAAAATTCCTTTCCTCTCAACCCCTCACCAAGCATTTGTTAAACATACTGTTTCTTCGACTGCAGAAAGACACGAAATGTCTCCTCAAATCTCCGAACTTATAGAAAAAGGCGTCGTACGCGAATGCGAGCCTATATTCGGCCAATTTATTTCCAGCATATTTCTAGTTCCTAAACCAGATGGTAGTAGCAGATTCATTTTGAATCTTAAAGGTTTGAATAAATTTATTGATACGGAATATTTCAAACTTGAGGACCATAAGACAGCAGTTATTAACGAAGAAAAAAGTCAAACAGTACCAAGTAACATCCGTAAATTTTTAGGTCTGATATTTAATTCATCACGAATAGGTTTGCAACTTCCTGAATCCAAGAGACTTGATATCCTTAATCAGGTAGAGAATCTTCAGAAAATGTCACAATGCAAGATCAGAAAACTTGCCCAGTTTATCGGTTCTTTGATTGCTTATTGCCCTGCTCTATCTTATAGCTTATAGCTGGATTTGTTGTGGTGGAAAAATCATGTTTTAACGGGCTATAGGTCAATAAAGGAGGTAGAATTCACGATTTAAATTTTCCCGGATGCTTCTCTAACTGGTTGGGGAGTTGTTTGCGATTCTCAAAGATCTCATGGTTTTTGGACAAAAGAAAAACATGTTCTAAATATTAACATTTTAAAACTAACGGCTGCCTTCTAAATTTTTTGCTGATCATTTAAGATCACGCAACATTCTGTTGAGAATTTAAAACACAACTGCTATTTGCTATAATAATAGAATGGGAGGTACCCAGTATATACATCTTATTAAAATAGCAAGAGAGATTTGAGAATGGTGGGAGAAAGGCCGATTATGGATATTTGCTTTCTATATTAGCTCTAAGGAGAATATTGAGGCAGACGAATCACGAAGGCTAGAGCCAGAAACAGAATACGAGGTAGCAGATTTTGCTTTTAGAAAAATTATTACAGTTTTCGGTAACCCGGTGGTTGATTTATTTGCCTGTCATTCCCAAGAAAGATCCTGGCACAATAGGGATTGATGCTTTCACTTTGTCTTGGAGAAAGTCCTTCTTTTATGCCTTTCCTCCCTTTTCAATAATTTTAAAAGATTTGAATAAAATAAAAGAAGAACGAGCTGAGAGCATTGTTGTGGTTCCAGATTGACCTACCCAACCTTGGTACCCTGTTTTCCAGTCAATGCTTGAGGAGAAACCAATTTATTTTGAGCCTAATGAAGATCTCTTAACTTCTTCTTATAGGAAACCTCATCCTCTCTACAGACGCCTTACCCTGGTGGCCGGCAAGTTATCCGGCAATCGCTGATACGTCAAGGGATTCCAAGACCTCATTAAAAATATTAACTGCTTCTCTTCGAGAATCATCAATTAAAAATTACAACGTTTCCTCAAAAAGTGGTGGAACTTCGCTCAGAAAAACTCTTTAGATCCTCTTCTGCCAAAAGTTCCGGATGCCTACCTTCAACTAAATGAAACTCTTTTGTTAAAATTTTATATTTTTGTCTCGAAAATCCTATGGTTTTATATAAAAAAATTCGTCTGTTTGTCTTTGAAATTCAGCAGTTTAGTTGAAAAGTCAAATATCCGTAGCGGACCGAAGGAACCGAAAGGAGCCTCCACAAAAAGCCCTTACAGACCCCAGTGAGTGCCTCTTCGTTTCTTTTTTAAAAAACTCAAAAGAACAGCAAGATCAACTTGTAAATTGTTGAATTTCGGATTCTACGTTAAAATTTGCATTAGAAACTCACGGAGTAATCGCAATACTTTTTCTTGCAGCGTTAAAAACCTTAAAAAATAAAATAACTATTATTTACATGGGCCAAACGTCTTAACGACATCGTTACGACATCTTTACGACAATTTTACGACGTCCCATGTCCATGTCGTTAAGGTATCTTTACGATATCGTAAATAAGTCGTATGATCTGACGATGTCTTTACGATATCGCAAATACCGAAATGACATGGACATAGGATGTCGTAAAGTTGTCGTAAAGATGTCGTAACGATGTCGTAAAGACGTTGCCAAATTTCGTGCCCACTGGGATTCTTATCGGAGATGGTATTAAATTGGTGTAAAATTAGAGATATAAATTATTACATATATTTATTTGCATTTACTTGCCAATTTTGAATTTTATTTTTAAACTTCGCGCGGAACATACTACTTGAGCTATTCTGGATGCCCTTGAAGCCACCTTCAGCAGAAGTTAATGACGTGTTTTTAAAATTTTTAACGCTGAAAAAAAAGTATTTCGATTACTCCGTGAGCTTTTAACGGAACTTTGAACGTAGAATCTGAATTTCAACAATTTAGAAGTTGATCTTGCTCTTTTTTGAGTTTTTAAAGAAAGAACCGAGGTTGGGTCTTCAAGAATATTTCGTAGAGTATTTTCGAAATAAACATTTACCTTTTTTATTCCTGATTAAAAGATGATCTTTTAATTTTAGAAACTCAACTGCTTGATTCAAAATTTATGTAGTTTGTCGAAAAATCGTCCTTTTGGGGAGAACATTGATCTTCTGTACAGATAAATCATCTGTTTGATTGAAACTGTATCCTGTGCATTCAAAAAGTGTAAAATTCTTGTATTTAGTTCAAAAATATATTTTTTCCAGTAAAAAAACACTAACACAGGCAGAACAAAAGTGAATTGGTGTTGCAGGTAATTTTCAAGTAGATCAAGTTGAATTTTTTTGCATCGAAAAAAAAGAACTCAGTGGGCACAAAGTTTGGCGATGTCTTTACGAGATCGTTACAACATCTTTACGAGAATTTTACGACATCCTATATCCATGTCGTTAAGTTGTCTTTACGATATCGTAAATAAGTTGCATGATCTGACGATGTCTTTACGACATCATAAAGACAACGAAACGACATGGACATATGATGTCGTAAATTTGTCGTAAAGATGTCGTTACGATGTCGTAAGGATGTCGCCAAATTTTGTGCTCTCTGGGAAGATTGAATAGAGTTTTAACAGGTAAAGTTTACTCTGAAATCACTGTAAAGCTTATGTTTTGTTTCTTTCTGTGAATCTCCTCTGTTAAAAATTGAATTCTTTGGTTGGAAGTTCCACTATTTGGTTGAAAATTTATATATTTGGTTAAAAATTCGTCTTTTGCTGTATAAAATTAGTCTTGTGTGTTGATATTTTACTTTTTGTTTGAGAATCTTGTTTGAAATTTATAATTTTTTATTGAAAATTATATGTTTTTTGTTGAAGATTCATCTTTTCTGTTTTAAAAATCCACTGTTTTCCAAAATATTTGACTTTCTACCTTAAAAACTTTACTTCCCAGTGGGTACAAAGTTTGGCGACGTCTTCACGGCATCGTTACGACATCTTTACGACAACTTTACGACATCCTATGTGCATGTCGTTAAAGTGCCTTTACGATATCGTGAATAATTCGTATGTTCCGACGATGTTTTTACGATATCGCTAAGACACTGAAACGACATGAACATAGGATGTCGTAAAGTTGTCGTAAATATGTCGTAACTATGTCGTAACGACGTCGCCAAATTTTGTGCCTACTGGGTTTCCTTGAAATACAAGAAACTGATATAATGATTGTTATGCTAATTGATTATTCATTGTTTTTCTAGGGAATATTAATGGGACGGGTCACAAAGAAGAAAATCAGCTAGAAAGCGACATTTGTATCCGAATTCTTGTATCAAATTACACTAATTTCATAGTACGATGACTTTGATCAATTCATGAATAGTTTTTATCTAATACCAATCATCATTAAAAAAAAAACTAATTTTTACATAAAGCGTTAAAATTAAATTCATAACTTACAGATTTCGACGAAATTTCTGTAGGAATTTTCAGAGACGCCTCACTAAAGCTTTATGCAGAAATTGTTTCTAAATTTTCCGAAAGTTTAACAGAAATTTCAGCACGGGTAACTGCATGAAACTCCAGTCACATGTATAACAAGATTATGTTGCAGTTTAGGAATTTTCAGTTATTGTAACCGAAAGTTCCCAAAGGTTAAAAAAATGTTTTCGGTTGATTATTTTAATATAAAACTTGAACCCAGTGGGCACACAGTTTGGCGACGTCTTTACGACATCGTTACGACATGATTACGACAACTTTACGACATTATATGCCCATGTCGTTAAAGTATCTTCACGATATCGTAAATAAGTCGTGACACCGAAACGACATACACATACACGGCATACAAATATGAGTTTTAAATAAGAAAAAATTCTCTTTGAGAATAGTTGTATTTCCTACCCAAAAATATGAATTTCAAATAAAACAGTTGAATTTTAAACCAAGCAGTTGCAATTTCTAGTAAAATAGATGACTTTCCCAGTGGGCACAAAGTTTGGCGACGTCTTTACGACATCGTTACGACATATTTACGATAACTTTACGACATCCTGTGTCCATGCCGTGATGTCGTAAAGTTGTCGTAACGATGTCGTAAAGACGTCGTAAAGACGTCGCAAAATTTTGTGCCCACTGGGTTCTTAAATAGAACGAGAAATTTTCGAAAAATAGTTGAATTTTACAACAAAAAAGATTTTTTTTGACTTTTTAGCATTGAAATAATAGATTTAAAAAATAATTTCATTTTCTATGAAATTAATTGAGTTTTTAACACAAAAATTCAATTTTCAACCAGAATGGATGTCTTTTCAACAAAATTGATGAATTATATAACAAGTAATAAAATTTATAACTGAAACGGTAATATTGTGATCAAAACCACTGAAAACAAATAAATATTAATACAAGACAAACTAATTACTAACAAGAATATTCTACCATGCGGTTACCGCAAAACTTTATTTATAATTTTCTTTAATTTTCCACTGACCAATTTTTCATTTTCCCTGACCATATTAAAATTCGAAAAGCAAAATCGTAAACTTCTGACATTTTTAACCAAGAATCTTTTATAAACGAAATAAACTAATTTCAAATTAAAATTAAAAAATGTCAATTTTAATTTACTTGACAGTTTCCATAGCCAAAAAATTCCCTGACTTTAAAAAAAGGTTCTTAGCCAGGTTCGCTTTTACTCACCAGGTTTGTTCAGCGTAAAACGTTCCGAAAAATTAGGTACAAAAATAAAATGCCCCCCTTACGTTAAAAATCATAACAAAATCTTTCCAACAAGCCGATTACCACCAATATTTTTTGTTTAAAATTTATATTTTGGTGTTGAAAAACGAACTGACATACTTTCTGGAAGAAAGTTCCACTTATGAAAAAAAAAATTTTTATTACAAATTAGTTTTAGTACAAAATTGATCTTTTTTGAATAAAAATGCAACTATTTGGTAGAGAGTTTAACTGTTTTGTTAAAAATTCTCATCAAGAGAAGGTATTAGATTTGTGTAAAATTTCACCCCCACCCCCCTCGTTTTTATCAAATGTCCACGTTTTGAGACCCCCTGAATCCGAAAAACAGGTTTTTAAGAGTGTGTCTGTCTGTCTGTATGTGCGTGTGTGCGTGTCTGTCCGTAGATTTTTAGTTTGTTAGCACGATAACTTTCGAAAGAATTTACAGATTGAATTGGGCTTTGGTATACACTTTTAGTGTCCTAAAATAAAGGTCAAGACATTTTGGGTGGAAATTCAAAAAGTGAGCGTATTTTGAAAATTTTTGAGACCACTTTTTTCAAAATTTAAAAATTTTTCTGCACGGATATTCATAGCATTTAATCAAACGAACAAATTATCCTAATGACTTTTTTATAAAACCCAAATTTACCACAGTTATAGCATTTACGAAATTTCAAAGAACACACGAAATTCAACATTTTAAGCCAAATAAGGCACGATATAAAAAAACTCAAGAGAAGAAAAATGTTTCTTTTCTAATGCCTTACAAAATTGTTTAAACACACTTTTGATTTTTCTTAAAAAATTGAAAATTCAAATTTTGACAGAATAAAAAAAGAATGAAAAATAAAAAATTACATTTTGCGGTTAAAATGTGCGAAATGGTAAAAAAATGACAGAACAAAAATTGTGCATTTCAAAAAGATCAATCAATTTTTTTAGTTGCGAAGATGCAATTGTTGATGTTACTGAGGTAACTGGAATCTTTTTTTGGATAAAAACTCAACTTTTTTTGTACTAAAAAATTCTTCTGCTTTAAGATAAATTTCATATTTTTTGATAAAAATGCAACTATTTCCTAGAGAATTCAACAATTTTGTCCTCCCTTTTTGTTAAAGATTCATCTTTTTGGATTGAAAATTCAATTTTTTTTGTAGAAAATTATTTCTTGTTCAAAAATGCATAGTTTGATCGTGAAAACTCGACTAAAATCTTTTTCAAAAGAAAATTCTTTTTTTTTTGAAAATTTATCTTTTTCATTTAAAACTTCATCTGTTATAGAAAAAATTTCATTTTTTGTGTTAAAATGCAACTTTTTAGTTAAAAATGGTTCTTTTTTGCTTGATAATTCAACTAATTTGTTTAAAACATTTGGTTGAATCCTTCTGTTAATATATCAGTTTTTTGTTAAAGATTCATATTTTAAGTTGAAAAGTTATCTCGTTGGTTAAAACTTTAATTATCTTGTTATAAATTAATCTTTTTTAATTAAAAATTCAACTGCTTGGGTCAAAGTTAAACTACATGGTGAATTTTTTTTATTGGAGGCTTATGTCTGATTGTAAATTTAACCGTTTTGTGGAAATTACTTCTTTTTTATTTGCTTAGAATTCATTTTTTAACAGAAAATGGATCTTTTCCATTTTTTAAGACTGATATTTTTTAGTTAAAAATAATTATTTGTTGGAAATTCGTCTTTTTTCTTTTGTTGTGTAAATTTAATTCTTTTTTTATTAAAATATAAATTTTGGAAATTTTTCGTTGGCAAATTGTCTTTCTGGATTGAATATTCAACTATTATCTTAAAAATTTAATTATTTTCTTAAAGAGTTATCTTTTAAAGTAGAAAAACTTTTTTTTTTTAATAAATTAATACATTTGAAAATTTAAATTTGCATATAAAACTATGTTTTATTCCGCTTAGAAAATATTCAATATTAAAAATATCATAAGATTAAAATTTTGGTCTTTGAATATTAATTATTTGAAATGAAAAATTAGTGAAGGAAAAATCAGAGAATTTTGAAAATGTCACGCGTCTAAGTTTTCCGGGTTAGAGATTCAGTCTAGCTTTATTAAATAATTAACGAGCTACTGCTTTGCATATTTTAAATACCTAAATATGTCTGAACGAGAAAATAATTTATATTAAACCGCTGATATAACCTGAACAACAAAAATATTGTTAAAAATAATAAATTCTTAAATTCTCTTAAATTCTTTTCAGTTCTCCTAAATTTTGTCATATTTTGGTTATATAACCTGAACTTAAATTTTTGGGAATTTAAGAACTCTACCCAGTGGACACAAAATTTTTCGTCGTCTTTACGACATCGTTACGACATCGTTACGACATCTTTATGACATTCTATGTCCATGTCGTTTCGGTGTCTTTGCGATATCGTAAAGACACCTTAACGACATGGGCATAGGTAAAGTTGTCGTAAAGACGTCGAAAATTTTGGAGTAAGTATGTCGTAACGATTTCGCCAAATTTTGTTCCCACTGGGATATTTTTCTAAATTTCATTTACTTTAGTATCTTAAATGTTACGACATCTTTCCGACATTCTATGTCCACGTCCTTTCGGTGTCTTTGCGACATCGTAAAGACATCTTAACGACATGGGCATAGGATGTCGTAAAGTTGTCGTAACCATGTCGTAAGGACGTCGCCAAACTTTGTGCCCACTGGGTAGTCTGCTAGCAGCACGCACTCT
>NC_046665.1:120680282-120716842 GCF_010883055.1 Belonocnema kinseyi | reverse complement strand
CATCATATGTCCATATCGTTAAGGTGCCTTTACAATATCGTAAAGAAGTCGTATTATCTGGCGATACCTTTACGATATCGCAAAGACACCATAACGACATGGACATAGGATGTCGTAAAGTTGTCGTAAAGCTGTCGTAACGATGTCGTCAAATTTTGTGCCCACTGGGTAACGACATGGGCATAGGATGTCGTGCAGTTGTCGTAAATATGTCGTAAAGTTGTCGTAACGATGTCGTAACGCTGTAAAAAAGATGTCGCCCAATTTTGTGTCCATTGAAATAATTTCCTAAATTTCAGTTACTTTAGTATCTTAAATGAGTCGGAATTTTCGGAACATTTCTAATAGTGCACCGAGTATGAGATAAGGTTAGAATGATCAATATAATATAATTGGATTGGATCGGATAAAAAGGTAATGGATTGAAAAGAAACACGTGAGTGAAGAAATGACCGCTAAGATAACAAATTCAAGTATAATATTTTAATTGCAATAATGATGAAGTACAGATGCTTTTATACAGTATGTATAGATAGAGTCGTTATTATCGACGTAAATATACTTAATCAATCAGTAAGATTACCATCGCTTATAGTGACAGAGATATGTAGACTATGTATTTTTTTAAAGTCGAGGGAAAAAAGAAGCAGCCCAGTGGGCACAAGGTTTAGCGACGTCTTTATGACATCGTTACGACATCTTTACGACAACTTTACGACATCCTATGTCCATGTCGTTAAGGTGTCTTTACGATATCGTAAATAAGTCTTATGATCTGACGATTTCTCTATGATATCGCAAAGACACCGAAACGACCTGGACGTGGGATGTCGTAAAGATGTCGTAAAGCTGTCGTAACGATGTCGCGAAGACGTCGCAAAATTTTGTGCCCAATGGGAGAGCCTCATCTTGGTGTCGTGTCAACAGTAACTACAAATAATGAAGAATGCAATTATTACAATGATAAAAACGTCTCTTCTTAGTAGATAAATTTGTGAATCGGGTGGAGGAATAAAAGTGTGCGTATCATTTTTATTTTTAATCCGATGGGACGCACGTGTCGGATCGCTGAATTCGCTATCGAGTACCGTGAAATCGTAACCGATGATTATAATTCCATTTCAAAGTTTCGAGTAACGTCTTTCTCGCTATTTATACATTTAGTCCATATTTATGTATATAAGAGACCTTTACAGAGACTTCATCTTAATTTTTTTTACAAAGATTTAATACCTAATGGAAATTTGTACACAGCTTCATAGAATTTCATTAAATACACTCTCAACATTTTTCCCCTCCTCACACTTTGGCTTCTGGACTATATCAATTTTGGACTATCAATTTTCATACAAAGTCTCACTTTTTATTTTTATCGAAAATTTACTTTCTTCCATTCCATTTTCTCTTAACTAATTATCATTAATTTGATTCTGGTAGTTGTCGTAGTTTTTTAAATAAATAATATAAAAGTTTAGCGCGCCAATCTCAAACGGGAAGAAGTAAAGAGGAAAATTCGATACCTATTTGTTTCAAAAAATCTCTTTTGGAGTGTACGACTGAAACGCTCCTCGGTTCACAACCCGAATTATACTTTCATGAATTAAAAAATTTTCACGAATTCGAAGGTCTAAGGATTTAATAATTTTTTTTTAATTTCAAATGTATTCGAAGCTATTTAAAATCATTCAAAGAATTTCAATCTATACTCCCCAGTGGGCGCAAGACTTGAGGACGTCTTTACGAAATCGTTACCACATCTTTACGACAACTTTACGACATTCTATGTCCATGTCGTTTCGGTGTCATTGCGATAGCGCAAAGATATCGTCAGGTCATACAACTTATTTACAATATCGTAGAGACACCTTAACGACATGGACATAGGATGTCGTAAAGTTGTCGTAAAGATGTCGTAACGATGTCGTAAAGCGGTTGCCGAACTTTGTGCCCGCTGGGTCTATTCCCCAGGAGAATAAAGGCCTGTCTGTACACGCTCAGTTGCCAATGCCCAGGAATAAGTAGGTCATAAATAGGTCGTAAAAAGGTCGTACATTATGACCAATTTCAATTTTTTTTATAAATGCTCAGCATTAAACTTTCCAGTTTTCTTTCAGATTTTCTATAAATTAAAAATGATTTAATTATTAATGCTTTCATTTTGAAAAAAATACTATCTGAAGATTCTAAAGAAAATTGAGTTGAGAAATTTAAAGTGTGTATTTTGTTCTGAAACTTTAATTTTTCAGAGTAGCCATTTTCATCAGAAAAATTAATTTTCAATCATTTCTCGATTCGCAGACATTTTTTACGATTGAAATAAAACAATTAAAACTTATAAAGCTAAAAAAATCCGTTTAGTCAAATTTATTTCTTCTTTTTCAGGCTTTCAAAACTACATCTTGCCAAACATTTTAAGGAATATTTTTAAAATTGTCATTTTTTTTTTTAATTTATTTGAAACTTCTAAACAAATTTTTATATCCTTTTAATTTTTCCTAAGAGTTTCAATAAATCCTTGAAAATTTTAAAAATTCCTTTAAATGTTTCAGATTATTTTTTGATAATTGAGGAAAACTTTTACCATTTTTTTCAATATACTCTTAAAATTGTTTTTTTTAAATAAAGAATAGTTTTTAATGTTTTAATTTTAAATTAAATATCTGTAAATTGCAAATTGAACAAATTTAAATTTTCATAAATTGTAGAGGTCAAAGATTCAAAAAATAATCTACGCTATAATTTCCAATGCTCTAAATTGAAAAATGAATCTAGTGATTTGAAAAGAATGTTCAAAATGATATAATTTTAAGCAACTTTCAGTGAAAAGCATTAAAACTTGAAAAATTACAATTTTTTTTTAATTAAAACTTTCTAATTGAGAATTTAAATTCTTTTTATTTTAACTTGTTACAAATTATTAATTTCTTATTGTTATTTCTACATCAAAATTTGTTTAAAAATCCTTTTAAATTATTTTTTAAAAAGAAAAATCAAATTGAAATTTTCACAGGAATCTTAATTATACTTTTTTATTATTTTAAAAGCTTTAAAAATCATTTGAAAATATTCAAATCTTATTTAAAAATCTTCCAAAATACATAATTTCTTCAAAAAGTATTGGAATCATTCCAAAATTTCAATTATTTTTGAATCTCTTCAAAACTTTTGTTTTGCTTTAAACTCTTTTTACTGATTCTGTAAAAAATAATTTCAAAACAAAAATCGTTAAAACTCTTCTGAGAAATCTCTTAAAATTAATTTTTTAAGATAAAAAAATATTTTCAATTTTCATATGGATATTAATCAAATTATCGCGTATAACTTTATTTTTAATTATTTGAAAGCCTTTCATCTTTTCAATTATTTTAAAACTTCTGAATACCTTTTGAAATTATTCGATTCTTTCCTACAATTTTTAATAAAACTTGCAAAATTTAAAAAAAAGCCTGGAAATATTCCAGATTATTTTTTTGAAAATTTTGGAAATCTGTTTAAATCTTTTCAAATGCACTTTTGAAGATAAATGACGAGATTTATAGAAAATAGTCCAATTTTCTACCGGTAAATATGAATTTTCAATTAAAATTTAAATGTTTAATTAATTAATTTTCATCAAAAAAAAAATATCAACTATAAATAAAATAGTTAAATGTTAAGTTTAAAAATCAGTTTTGTAGAAAAAACGACTTTTCAACAAAATAGGTAAATTTTCCACCAAATTAAGTTTTAACTAAAAAAATTCATTTTATTTAAGATTAAGTTTTCATGAAAAAACAACGATTTTTCAACAAGAAACTTATTTTTTGTTACAGAATCCATTTTTTTATTTTAAAAAGTCAACTGGAATCTTTTACAGATAAAAATTAACTATTTTTTTTGTATTTTTTTTTTAAATAAAAACTCATCTGTTTTAAGAGAGCTTTCAAATTTTTTGACAGAAATACAATTATTTAGTAGAGGATTTAACATTTTTGTCAAAAAGTCTTCCTTTTTTGTTAATGAAAGTGCAACTTTTTGTTGAAAATTTAACTGTTTAGTGAAAAAACCTTTTTTTGGTTTAAAATTAATTTTTTAACTGAAAATGTATCTCTTCCAATTTCTTTAAATTGCTATTTTTTGGTTGGAAAATCTCCTTTTTTGTACAAAATAACTCTCTTGGTTTGAAATTTCATCTTCTTTGAGCAAGAATGCTTAATTTTCGTGGAAAATTTATTTTTTGCTTGAGTCAAATTTTTTGTTAGAGAATTCAATTTTTGCAGGAAAAATTCCTCTTTTCACTTGAAGGTTCAACAATTTAGAAAGACTTCTATTTCTTTCTTAAGTAAAAAATATTTGATGAAAATTTGTGTTTTTGCTTTAAAAAAATTTTTTTTTAATTAAATTTATCTTTTTATGTTGAAAATTTAAGTATTTTATTAAAAAGCTATTTTTCATAGTAGAAAAGAATTATTTTTAAAATAAATTAATAAATATCTGTTTAGTAGAATGGCTCCACTGATTCGAGAGAATCATTACCCCGAACAGACCGAACCGCTTAACCAAACAGTAAAGTCGAGCCGTTCTGCAGACGCGGCGCTGGCGTCACAATTTCACGCTTGCGCACTTCTATCTCCGCAGAGTTTGGGGTAACCAGTTCCCCGAATCTGGAGCGAACGCTTCACCAAACCGAAGTGCAGCGACTCTCTCACACCTAGCGCGACGGGTTTACCCCAATTTTCGCCGTGCGGCAATAACTACACGGAGAGAAGTTTGGTAGAGTCGCTCACCCAACGCGTAAAATTATCGCGCCAATCACATAGTGAAGAGCGCCACTTCTTTTTAGTAGAATAGCTCCACTGATTCGGGAGAACCATTACCCTGAACAGATCGAACCGTTTAACCAAACAGTATAGTCGAGCTGTTCAGCACAAGCGACGCTTGCGCAATTCAGAAAAATATATCTCTCACGTTTCGGAGCGACTGATCTCCGCAAGTTCGGGGTAACCAGTGCCCCGTATCCGGAGTATTCTTTCTGTGAAGTAAAACATTACTGGAAACTAAAAATTATCTCTCGGGGAATAGAGTATTTCCTAAAACGAGGGAGAAACTCAAAAATCAGAGTGCTCACTCAAGACGATCAACGCCAAAGGGGTTTTTTCAGACCTGTACCCTAAAAAAGTTTCTTTAAACATCGAGGTATCGAATTGCTTGGGGATATAAAACACTAACTCTCGAATAAGCTTTCGCGCAATAGTTTTACGTCTTAGGTTGGACTTATTGAATCCACTTTAAACAAATAAATCGACTAGTAATCTAAAATTTACAAATTCTTAAGTACGTAAAGATCCAAGATTTGATTTTCGCTTTCGTCGATCAATCGACCTTTGATGCAATTCGATTCTAAGATTCCTGAAACAACAGGAAAGACTTGAATCTGCATCAGATAATCTCAAACTAAAATCAGCGTCGCGGAAGACGATGATCTCTTGGCTACGTGGAAACCTCAATCACCGGCTCCGCCGTGTTGTTATTGAGCAGCTTTTGCTTGTCTCTTAACTTAAGATCGAACTGAGGCGAGGCAGATTCTTTCGGAATTGGAGAGAGAGCGTCGCTTTCTTCAATTGGCGAAACTGCACCCTCACTGTCCTCATCGTCATCAAAATCACCCTTAGGATCGTGCATCTCATGCAGTCTTCCTGGCAAATAGGGATGATGAGGAAGACCGTATCCTTCCCCTCCGTAAGTAACCTTTCCCATAAAAGATCTAATCTCGTCAAAATAGGTATCCTCCCTTTCGTTCTCGTTGCTACTTCCTGGAGAGTCAGCTACAACAACACCACTTCCGTCATCAGCTTCATGCTTCTTCAAATGACGATCCAAATTCGTTTGTTGTCCAAAACAACGGTCACAGAGAGGACACTTGAAAGGTCTCTGCTTATCATGAATGTTCCGGACATGTCTTTGGAGATTGCTGGAGATGCTGAAGGATCTTTCACAGTATTTGCATTTGTAGGGTTGTTCACCAGTGTGTGTTCTTAAATGTCGCGTCAAATTGGCAGATCTCGGGAATACTTTTCCACAGAATTTACACGAATACCTGTCCTTCATCTTCCCATGGTTATGATGATGATGAGGCATCACAGCATCTTGGTAAGGTTTGACACTGGGATAACCTCCTATCGAGGGTCGCGCGAGTAGATCATAGGTTCCTGGTCTACTATTGAAACCGTTCATCAGTGTCCCTAAAAAAGGAAGCCCACGGGGAGGACCAAAGGGAGGAAGTGGCGGCAGGAGTCGAGATTCTCCGGGACCGGTTGGAGGTGGAGCTCCTGAAAACCCCGCGAAACTTCCAGGTTGACGGTACATCGCTTCTAGAAACATTGGATGAATTGGTCTTGGATAAGCCATGTGTGGTGGATGCTGTTCCGAAAGACTCGTTCGGAGAGGAGTGATTTCTTTCTCTTCAACATGTGGTGGTTCTTCAACAGGAATTGGAAGAGGGGAAATTCTAATTTTAGGTGTGGAATCTGTGGAGTCAGAATTGGTCCTTTTTCTCGTCTTCTCTGGGGGTGATTCTTCAACAGACATAGGAGAGAGTTCCATCTTATTTGTAGAGACTATAGAGTCAGAAGTAGTTCTCTCCCTTTTCCTGGTCTGTACCCTAAGATCTAATGGTTGATCACTCTCTTCAGGTTTTTCAGACTCTCTGTGTTCCTTCTTCTCATTTTTAGAGATATCTAGTCTCTCCTGTCTCTCCTCGGGTTCAGGAGTGTGAACAGGAGGTCTCGCTGGGGATGGTCTAAAAGTTGAAGTAGCTTCTTCAGCTGTGTAAGGAGATACTTTGCTCTGTTGAACAACCCGAGGTGGAGTAAATCGTTCCCTTTTGGGACTCTCACTCCGCTTCTCTTCCTCGACTTTCTGGTGAAAGAGAAGAGGGGAATTGAGGAAGTTAGGTGCACTCGGAAACATTCCATGATAGTGACTCATGAGACTCGTTGGGTAGAAAGGAAGTCCACCAGGTAGGGAAACTGGAGTTCTTGGATAAACCAAAAACGGACTAGTTGTTGACGTCGGTAGTTGAGGCATCGTTCCTGGTGGTCCGGCTGGTGACGTTGAATCGCAAAATCTCTTGTGTTTCGAGAGGGATGTTGAAGTGCTGAAGGATTGGCCACACTTAACACATTTACTTGGAGTGCGGCAAACCGCGTGCATCCGTTTGTGGCGACATAGATTCGAGAATTGGGTGTAGGATTTGAGGCAAACCTCGCACTGGAAAGGTTTGACGCTGCTGTGGATGTGGGTGTGTTGTTTGAGTCCTGAACTTGTCGCAAAGGTCTTTCCACATTCGGTGCAAGCGTGGCTTCTGGCTCCGACGTGATGAGACCTGATGTGCCGCTGAAGATTTGATGGATCAGTAAAAACCTGCGAAGTTGCAACCTATTAGCGATACTTGAAAAGCAGCCCTGTTTAGTGGGAATCAGTTTGCAATTGCTAAGGTTAGAGTGAAACTTACCTTTGGACAATTTTCACAGAGGTATTTTCTGAGGTCGCCGTGGACGATGGCACGATGACGAACGAGAAGTGGTCGCCAGGCGTAGCCACTTGGACAACTCTCACAGCGATGCTGCTCTGCTGGATATCGATGACAGGTTACAAGGTGGTTGTCTAAGCTGTAACAGAAAGAAGATTCTCTGATTAATTGATGAGTTCATCATTTGTAAGGAAAGAATTCTGGTAAAACCGTCGCGCTAGTTGAGAGAGTCGCTACATTTCGATTTGGTGTAGCGTCCGCTCCAGATTCAGGGCACTGGTTACCCCGAACTTACGAAAAACAGTCGCTCCGAAATGTGGGTGCTATATTTTCCTAAGCTGCCTAAACGCGAAACTGTGCCACAAGATCCGCGTGTGAAGAACGTCTCGACTATACTGTTGATAAAATGATTTGGCTTGTTCGGGGTCATGGTTTTCCCGAATCAGTAAAGCCGTTCTACTTTTAAACAGTGTTGCTGTTCACTGCGCGATTGGCGCGACATTTACTTTTTAACCAAATCTCGAATAATTAAAATGACATTTGAAGAAAAAATAATTTTCAGTCAAAGGAAGTAAAATTTAGTTTGAAAATCGCGCGCTTTGCATGACTTCTGATTCCGGTTTAATCGTAGCCAATCAATTCTCCTAAGATTTCCAGCGCAGCAATCTAAGATTTCTCAGTGACTAGCCCTTCGGATCGTCCCTAGGACAGGATAGGAAAATGGTATCTGCGGAAGGCGAGGAAAACAGTGGTATCTGAGGATTGGGAGGGAAAACGTTGTATCTCGGAAGGTGAAAGGAAAACTGTGGTAGCTGGAGAGGGCGAGGCAAAAAGAGTGATATCTGGTGGATAAAACGTACCTAGTGGTATCTGAGGAAGGCTAGAAAAACAGTGGTATCTGAGGATTAAGAGGACAAAAAGTTGTATCTCGGCAGGTGAAAGGAAAACTGTAGTATCTGGAGAGGGTGATGCAAAAGGGTGGTATCTCGTGGGTAAAAGGTTCTAAATGGTATCTCTGGATGGGAATAAATAGACGGTGTCTGCAAGGAAGAAGATAAAAATCAGAATCTGGGGGAAGGGGAAGGAAAAATGTGGTATCTGAGGAGAGATAAGTTGATCTTTATTTACTTCTAACGGTTTAAATCCAAGAAGGTCATAAAAAATGACCGTGAGACTTATGCGAGGTGGTCAAAGGACATCTTAAGGAGACATTGAGTTTGCCAACCGCCAAAAGTGTAAAGTGAAACCCACTACTCGTAGTGAAATAGTGCCTTTCTAATGGCCAGATGAGCTGCAGACACGCGAACTGGATGATATAAAGGGGCAGTAAAGTTCCGAAACGCTTAACATTTTCACGCTTTACAACAAGTGATTCCTTAATTCATTTCTAAACAACCCTTTCCACTTTATTTATTTCCTTATGTCAACTTACGTATTTTTCTTTAAGAAAATTTAATTCGATTGTTCTTATATTGACAAATTTGACTTCATATTCTCAATCCTCGAATTTTTTTAATTAATCCAGAATTAATCCTGCATTTCTTTTTTGAATCGCCAAATTAAAATCTCACTTTTCATTATCTAATTAAAAGTTTTTGTTTTCATTTCAAACATTCTGATTAAACAATTTCAACATCCCTTATCGATTCTCTTATGAAAAATGTTGAATTTCTTTTACGAAATTTTAAATTAGGTTTCTTGAATCATTGTAAATTTTCATTTTGCCATTATTAACTTTAAATCCTTAAATTAAAAAATACTAACATTTCTTCTTTATTATGAAATTTAAAGTTTTGACTTTGCTGTCAACTCCTGGAACTTAGAATTTTTGATTTCATTTACAATTTCAAAGTATTCGTTTTCATTTCTTTTTCTTTATTGAGTTTAAAGTTTTTAATTGCCTGTCTGATCTTCAATCTGAAGTTTTTCACACAGTTATCAATTTTTTATTTTTTGTTTTTATTTCAAGTTCTCTCATTTAAACATTTTAATTTTTATTAATTGCAAAATTAATTAATTTTGAAAGAAAATACTTCAATTTTCTAATGAAAAATATCAATTTTTTACAAAAAATAAAATAGTTTACTTCCAGTTAGAAAAGGAATTTTTAACTAAAACAATGAATTTTCAAATGAAATTATGAATCTTCGACTAAAATAGTTAAATTTCAAACAGATAAATTACTGTTTTCTGAAAACGATAAATGGTCAACCAAACCTTAAATAATTAATTTTTAAGTTAAAAAAATTAATGTTTAACCAGGAATATGAATTTTGAACTACAAGAATCAAAATTTCCTATTGGAATGAGCTAAATTTTCAGTTAAAAAATTACTTTCAACAATAAAAACTAACGTTCAAACCAAAAATTAACTTTAAAAAAAATAGTTACATTTTTAATCAAAGTGATGAATTTTCAAATTAAGTAGTAAATATTTCACTGGAATAGTTGAATTTTTAACCTAGAAGAAGAATTTTCAAACCAGAAGATTCACTTGCAAAAAAAACAATTTTCTAGAAAAAATTTATTTTTAACAAAGTAGCTGAATTTGTATTTAAAAAAGACAACTTTTCAAACAAAGTGTGGAATTTTTTAACTAGAAAAGATCAATTTTCAAGTAAAAATGGTACAGTTACATTTTCAGTTGAAGGAATTAATTTCCAACAAAAGTGTGAATTTTCAACTAAAATTATGCATCTTCAACTGGACTTTATGCCAAAAAGAAGATTTTTCAACGATAAAGATTAATTTTCTACAAAAAAAATACGATTTTTTCACAAAGTACATAAATTTTTAAGTGAATAATTTAATTTTTAAATAAAAATATCAATTAATAACCCAATACTCGCAATAAACAATAACAATGTAACAACATTTTTTATTATAATGCAGAAAAACTTTAAAAACTGCTTGAAGTACTTTCTTTTTTTTTTAATTTGGAAGAGGGAACTTTCAATTTGTGACGAATTCTGACATGGAGAAGGAATTTTTTTAATTCCTTTCTTCTAAATCCGATTTTTTAAAAATTTTTTTAAAATAAAATTTTTAAGATTTTTTTAAGATTTTTTAAAAATAAAAAATACCATGTAAAAAATTACCTTTTCCAAGTCAAATTATATTTCTTTGCGGAAACACCCCGTCGTAAAATAAAAATGATAACTATTTTTTTAAATTCCTTATTCCAAGGCAGTATTTTTTGAAAAAAATGAGAAAATGATTGTTTCTGTATAATTTTTAAGAGACTTTGAGAGAATATTTCAAAAGATTTTAAAAGATATTTTTCAAATTTTTCCTAGAATTTTTACAAAATTCTGCAAATTTGAAAAAAATTCCTTTAAAAATTTTCCAGATTCTTTTTTAATAATTTTATAAATCTTTTAAAACCTTTTCAAATATTGTCTTTAAATCATTTTTTAAAATGAAAAATCATTTACAATTTTCCTGGGATCCTTAAAATAATTATTTTATTCTTTTCAAGCCTTTTACGATTTACAAAGAGCTTCTAAATTTTTGGTTTAAAATCTGCAAGAATCTACATTGTGTTTTAAGTTAGGCTTTAGCTATTTTGCATCGAAATTTTGGTACAAATAGCTAAATTTTCTCGATAGACACACTTCTTTTAAATTAATCGAATTTTTTCTATAAATAATGAGTGCAATTATTATTTACAAATCGAAATTTAAAAATTTCTCTTGCAAATTAAACATTTTTTAAATGCAATTAAAATTTTAATGTTCAAAGTGTAAAAGCTCTTCGGAATTTCAACGATTATAGGCTTTTTATGTCAAATAATTTTGTTGCAAACTGATTACTTTTAAATATTTTGTTTCAATTTACTCGTCCTCAATAAGCAGTCAAATATGACTAAATATTAAATAATTATTCTTTTTCTTAATTAAAAAAATGTTAAATTGAAAAGGTTAAAAATTTAATATTTTATAGAAAAAAAATATTTTAAATGTCATAAAAGTCTTAAATGATGAACATATTATTATGAAGTTATTTTCAAGTTTAAAAATATTTTATAAATTTTCAATCGGACGTTTACATTTTTTAATGACTAAGACTTTCTAATTGAAATAATTACAATCTGGAAATTCTTAAATTTTGAACGGATTTAGAATCGTTTTTTCAAATCAATTGTTGTTCAGTTTTAATATTTAAAGTACAGATCCACTTTTTAAATGATTTATTTATATTTACAGTTGATAATATAAAACTGCTTTTCACAAGAAAAAAATTAATTTCAAACACTTTTAATTTTTTGTTGTTTAAGTCTTCAGGACTGTACATTAAAATTCTTTAAATAAAAAATATATGTTTAAAAATAAAGATTCAAAATCGTAAATTTTCAAAATAAAAGACTTTCGAATTACGAATTTTAAATTGAATAATAAAATTTTTAAAATACCAATTAAACTAATTATTTTTCAAACTGCTGAAATCGAACAGGACAGATTGTTCTTCTCTAATTTTGTAACATTCCCAGTCAAGAATTAATATCTGGACCCATACAAAAATTGACAAATACTTTTATCAATAGACACAAAATTGATCCATAACTACTCAACCTTTGTCTTACGAACAATTATAAACTTTAAAAAATTGTTGATATCGATACAAAAATAGTTAATATCGTTAAAAAATTGAAAATTGACATGTCCAAAAAATGAAAATTTAGGAAAATATATATCGTGAGAAAAAAAACCATAAAGTCGATGAGTAGTGAAATCAGAGGCATAATTATGGTGGATCGATGAGGAACAGTTGACTTTTTGAGGGTGCATAATGGTGCGCACGAACTTCGATAATGCCACGTGTTTCATGACTTATGCCACATAGGTAGCACATACACCATGGTGACCAAAAAGCTCGCGTGACCTCTAGCGTAGCCTCCATTCAGATTTTGAGTGGATAACGCACCCGACCTTTAAAATTCGCACAGTTAATTATTAATTGACGTTCTATTATCAGTGACACGGACTTCGAGGCCCTTATCGCACCATCTTCCTAGTTACGGTTTTCAAACAATCTTTTCAATCCGAGAACTTCGTGTCATAACGCTTCTAATCGTCACCAATCGGATTTCATTCATGACAAAGTTGCATACATTTTTTATCGATTTAAAAAGCTTCGCCAATTCCAGGAAAACTCAATTGAGGATTTTTATTTGCATATGATGGCACATGCACATCATGTCAAGATATGATATTTATTGATACAAATCAGCACTTGTCATAGCTAATATATGATTGCAAAATTTTATCATACTTTTTTGTTCTGAGAAAAAAAACATTAATATAGCATATTTTTGTTTATAATTAACTATAATATCGGATAAACTTGACTTTAATTAAAATAAATCTTTTTATGGTTTAGGTTCGTTTCTGAATTTAGGGAAGATTCATAAACTACGTCAAGCATTTTTTTATAAAGATAAAAATATAAATTCCTTAAAGAAAAAGGTCACAACGATATCTTAAATTACAATCACGATTTGTTTAAATTTTTATATGTATTAATATTTTGTTCTCTGAAATTATGGAACATTCGTAAACCATATGAAATATTTTTTTTTAATAAAGATAAAAATATAAATTCCTGAAAAAAAGGTCACAACGATATAGCGAATTACAATTGAGATTTCTTTAAGTTTGAATATTTATTAAAATTCAACACTCAAATTTTGCATATAGTTTAATTTTAAGATTCGATCAAGAAAAATCAATGACTCAAATTTAGAAATTATTTTCAGCCTTTATGTAACGTTTGAATAAAATTATTTACGAAATATTAATTTTTAATTTTTAATGTACTTACACGTCAATGTCCTGGAACGGTTTGTCGCAAACTGTACATTTAATATCTCCCTCTTCTTCTTCTCTGTCTTCATCTATGGTTTCACTATGTTGAGAAGCTGAAATCAAATAAAAAAAAGTCCATAAGAAATCAATCGTAATTTTATTTTCTGAAAACTAAATAACTTCTTGCTTCTATTATTTCACAATTGCACTTTCATAAATTTCCAATATTGATTTTTCTATTTTTAACAGTCTATGATCTAAAAACACTTTTCTTGATTTAGCTTCTGCTGACCTTAATTAATTCAAATTGAAAAACGATTGAACTATTAGAAACATTAGAGAAAGCTTTTTCTATAGTAATAGAAATGAAAAATAATTCAAAATAATTCTAAAGAGTTTCTGTACTGAAGAAAGAATTTAATTTTTTTAATTGATTTCTGTTGGTGGGAGTTATGTAGAAGAAAATTTACTTCAATCTTTTTTTATATGAAAACGTTCATAGATAATTTTTTTTGTTTTCCTTTTTGCAATGAATTTGTTTAATTATTTATATATATATATATATATATGTTATTTATAAAAATTTTAACATAAAATTACGTTAATTTTTATAATAAATTTTGAAATAAAACCATTTTTACATTTTTTAAATGATCAATTTGTGAATAAATTTAAGTTTTTTAAACACGAACAAATTTTAACAAAATATGAAAAAAAATCTGCCATTTAAAATTTAACAATACTTGAGTAAAAAGGGTCTATTAGATACGAGTTATCTCCAACGGATCAGTAAATAAAAAACTGTAAAAGTGTATGCAGACAATTAAGATCTTTAGATAGGTAAAAAATTAGCATCTATATAAATATAAAAATTACAAAAATATATAAATTCTTAAAATAAGGATATTTTTAAATATATTTTCACACATAGAATTAATCATTTATTAAAAGATTCAAATCTTTTTAACAATTGTTAGAATTTTCAATAAAAATGATTTTTTAAAAGTTATCCCCTATTTTCTCCTTAAAATACCCAGTAACGGAAATAACATTTTTTTTATTTTCTCAAATCTTTGTTAAAATGTTAATAAAATAAATTAAAAATTAAAAAGCAAAAGCTTACTAAATACTTCTTGTAACAAGTTTTAATATTCTTTTATGTTGAATATGATATTTATAATAAATATTATTTGTAAGAGTTGAAGGCGCAAGAAATCGTTCTCCTATTTTCCTGTACAAATAAAAACGCACGGAAAAGCTTGAAAAACACTTATCTGGGCATGTTTAAATATTCCTTTATCGTGAATATGATAAATATTATTTTGTAAAAGTTAAAGACAGAAGAACTCTTTCTTATATTATTTGCACAAACCAAAACTCAAAATGTTTTAATATTCTGAATCCTAAATATGGTCTTTGAATTCAATCTTATTTTGTAAAAACTAAACACACAAGAAATCTTTTTCCTATTTTCCTTTATAAAAAGCACATCTCTCCGGAATCATTTTTTTTTAATTTTCTCAAAATTTGGTTAAAGTGCTAAAAAATAATTTAAAATAAAAGATGAAAGCTTATAAAGTCCCAGGTGAAAAATGTATTGCATATTTTTCATTTGCTTATACAAAAAAATATATAAAACAAATTAAAAATGTCATTGTCTTGTCCACTATAACTTTTTCACCTTGAATTTGATCAAAATTGAAAACGAAATCAAAAGAAAACATTCTTTCATTTTCCTGTACAAAGAACAACTCACCGAAATCAATTTTTTCTGAATATTGCTCAAAATATTCAAAAAAAAAAAGACACAAAAACACTTTACTGCGCAAGTTTGAATAGAAATGAATAAAAACTGCACTTTAAAAAATCACGATCAAAAAAATTTCGCGTCCAATTCATCAAACGCGATCCTACACACAACCCTTGACGAAGACAATAGGCACAATGATGATCCAGTTTGCGCAGTGTGTACTCTATTCCATATCGTAAATATAGACGGGCTGACCGGAACTGCTTCCTATTGGTAAAAGAGGAGTGGCTGGTCGCGTCCGCCAATAGCAGGTGAGAATGGGAACTCACCCCCGCACTATTCACCCCAAATGACCCTCGGGGTTGCAAGTCAAATCAGAAAGGAAGGATACATCGAAACTGCAGGGGGGCATCGCTTATAAATCGTACCAAAACCACCTTCGTAACTTCGTTCCACCACCACCTATTCCAGTTTCCGGTTTAAAATTATATGTCCTCTGCTCTCCATTAAATTTGGGATGAGATAATTTTACATGTCTCCCCTGCCAGCATGTGTTGCCGGATTTATTTTCAAGGATTTGAAAATTGTAAGTTTCAAATAAACACAAATCGAAAGGACTGGCAGGAGTCAAAGCATATCCTGAAGTCAATTTCCAAAAGTACAGAACGAATAACAATGGCAGAATGTTTCTTTTACTATTTATTTAATCACCTTCCTAATAAATGGGAATATTTTTGAAGACTTCAAGGATGAAAGTGAAAGAGCAACAAATCATTTGATCAATCGGTCAACTGGTCGTGATGAAACGACCCCAACAGAATAAAGGTGTAAATCTGGGGCATTATAAATGTACAATAAACCCGGCAACACAAAGACACATGTCACAATGAGAAGCTGCTTGGTCGAAATATTATATCTGAGGTTGAGCTCCCATTTGAATGTGCCTGTAGGAACGAAAAACACCCCATGTAGGCGTGTTAAAGCGATTCTGCTTGTCTCCCCCTCCCACCCTCCCAACGTACAAAAAAAAAAAGAAAAAATTATCCCGAGGCTGAGCGCAGATGCCTTCGTTGCAAGGGTTGAACGGGGTGGTGCCGTTTGTTTGACATCATTATTCCCATTATGACATATCTCTCCCGTTTAACAAGATTCGTTTTAAAAGAACCCTCGCGTATTACTATAAATCCGACCTTATTGGATAAATTGGGTCAATTTGGACAAATTTAATTCTTTATTTTGAACTGTTACCTACATTTTTTCTGATTAGGGTTTGTAAAAATTATTTCATTTCTTTAGATGCTATCAATTTCGAGAAACAAGTCTGAGAAGCATATTGGTAAATAAGAGAACAACAATGAATGTTGCTCTAACTTAATGAAAAAAAATATTATTATTACAAACTAAAGAACAAAATTAATAAATAAAGTTATAATAATTGGTCTTCGACAATAATTCAGTTTCTTTGGAATTCAACTTATACTGCACAAATGATGAGAAACATTGACTCCAAATCACCAATAGATGATGAACATCCTGTTTACAAATTATACTCATCTAAACATTTTATCGTATTAGACCGTTTTAAAATTAATAGAAATTTTAAAAAATCTCAAAATTTGACTCATACTGCACACATACTAAAAAAACAGTCACTACAAAAAATTATGAACAATGTTTCCAACAAATTATCCTAATCTAACCATGTTATTGGATTAGATATTTTTTTTCAACCGATTTCTCTCAAATTTAACCTATACTGGACAAATACTGAAAAAAATTCACATCAAAAGATTTCACATTTTTTACAAAGTACAGGTTCATCTTAACATGTTACCGGATTAAAATATTGTGCTTTTTTTGAATTTTAACAAATTTTTATCAAATTTAACCTAAACTGAAAATTTGGTCATTACAGATCTGAAAAAAGTCACTCTAAAAGAAAAGAAAACATATTTTTTACCAATTATGCTCATCGAACTATGTTATCCGATAAGATATTTTGTATTTTAAAAATTTTAAATAATGTTTCACAAATTTAACTTATACTGCACAAATCCTAAAAAAATGCAGATCAAAGGTGATGATCAACATTTTAGCAACTTATATTCATTTAACTATGCTACAGGATTAGAAAATTGCACATTTTTTTACATGTTAACCGTTTTCTTTGAAATTTAGCTTATATCTCATAAATACTAAAAATCAAATTCACATCAAAAGATAATAACCATCCTTTTTAGAAATTATATGTTCATCTAAACATCTTACGGATTAGAAAATTATAAGTTTTTTTTTAAATTTTAACCAATTTCTATGATATTAGCGTATACCAAAAAGTTGATATTCGCGATTTTGAAAAACAGTTATTTTAAAAGATGATTTCACAATTTATGTTAATCTAACTATGTTATCGGATTAGAGTTTTTTTTACCAATTTTTTTCAAATTTAACAAACTTTGCACAAATCCCAAGGAACATTCAGATCAAAAGATGATGACCATCATTTTTAACAAATTACACTCATTTGAATATGTTTTCGGATTAGAATATTGTACTTGTTTTTACATTTTTCGAATTTTCTCTGAAACTTAACTTAACCTGTTTTTCTGAAATTTAACTTATACTGCAAAAATGCTGAGAAAAATTCATTTTTAAAGATGCCAAACATCGTTTTTACAAATTATACCTTTGATATAACCATACATTATCAGATTAGAGCATTGTATTTTTTATTTTATTTTTTTTTCATTTTAACAAATTTCTCTAAAATATAACTTTCACTGTATAAATACTAAGGAACATTCATACCGAAAGGTGATGAACCCCATTGTTTCAAATTATACTTATGTGACCATGTTTTCGGATTAAAGCTTATAAGCTTTTTTTTAAATTCAACTAATTTCTCTGAAATTTAACTTATACAACACAAATACTAAAACAGAATCATTTTAAAAAATTATTACAATCATTTTACAAAAGTGTTTTACAAATAGTAAGCAATGCCTCTGAAATTTAACTTATACCACAAGAATACTGAGAGACATCCGCTCAAAAAGATTATGACCATTGTTTTACAAATTATACTCTTCTAAACATGTTATCAGATTAAAACCTTTTAAATAAAAATTTTTTTAACCAATCATTATAACTTCACCTAGCCCTACTTTTATATAGCTTTTAATCATAAATTTTATAATAGATACTCCTGATAAGGATCAGAATAAAGTATTATCAAAACGATTTTCAAATAAATTTATCCAATTGAGTTGAAGCATAATCCGTAATTTTTTAAAAGTTAAAAAATCGCCTTTCCTATATAGGGTTGTTTAAAAATGAGTTCTTTCTTTCTTCCTACCCTTTTCCAATGGAAGGAGTACTTTAGTGTCTTAATTAATTTTCAGAAATGAACAGGGTCTCTTAATTGCTTCGGTAAGTTGCGCCACTAAAAATGTCCCATAAAAATGGGCTCCTTCGTTAAGATTTTATAATCGGCATTCCAAGCACGCGGTATCATTAGAATAAATATTTTAATTGCTGCGATAAAAGGGTAGTCGTTTTAATGAAGAATTTTTCAGAAATATTCAGAATTTGAATGTATTATAAAAATTACTCAAAGATCGGATTTTTTCCGTTTGTTTGAATAGACAGCAGTTGAGGACGAGGTAATAATGGACATACATTTGTCCGGAACTTGTGTCCGTTTCCGGAACAGCTTGAGTGGTGACTTTCAGCCACAATATAATTGTAATAAACCCTGCTCGTCAAAACATGAGGATTCGTATATTCAATTTCAATCTTTCGTCTGTAAATAAATCCGAAACATAAAATAAAAATATTCTAAACTTTTTATTTTAAGCAAAAATATTTGTATTTGAAAAATGAAAAAGTATCAATCTTAGTTATCGTTTGGTGATAATTAACAAGGTGAGGGATAAAGTGAAAAACATCAGCTTTAATAGTCTCTTTGAAATTGCAATAATTAGCAAACGAAGTTATTGTCAAAGTTTGACAATAAGCTGTTTTAATTGTTGCGACATCTGGATTTCCCATAACCATTCCCCTTTCCAAACCCAGAACCATCGTGCGAGACAATTATCGAGCAGAGTAAATCATAAACCTTCAAGTTTGAAGCATTCAATTAACGAGATCATAAAAACATAACCTAAATCATTAAGAAATTTCAAAATCATTAAAACTAATCTGAAAGGTTTCATGTAACGTTTTACGATGCAAAAAAGCATTTCTTAAGCTACTATTGAAGGGTTTTAATTCAAAGTACTCAGAGTGTGATACTTTTTTCATGGCTTGGACTGCGTGATTTGTCTTTTGCGAAAGGTAATGCTACTATTTTTTCTACTACCCTTTATATATTTATTTGTTTTTAAAAAGATTGGATTTCATACATATTCAGTAGTTTCATGATTGTGGTAATTTAGAGGAGATGCTGTCTCATGCCTTAAAAAAGGGTGTGTCTGCAACTGGCGGAGGCTGTTAATATGAATTATGGTTTTGATTTTCCGCCATAGTTTTTCAGTAAAATACAGGCGTAATTCGCGTTTCTTGCCCCTGTGCCTATCTTTCGTCTCACTTTCTCGACGTCTCTATTAGGGCATAGAGATAATTTATGACTCTCATTGTCGATTAACACGCGCGTAACCGGGCTCACAGAGAGTTAAGGGAAAAACATACGCGGATCAAAAAAGGGGTACAACACAAAAGGCGCACGCGACACTTTTTTTTCAAGGTGGGAGGGATGATGCTTTTTTGCATCAGACCCGAAACCAACCCTATCGGATTCATCCCATCGGCCTAATGACGCGTCTGTTTGACGTTCGGATCAATTTTATGATGCACTTTTTAGGGAAGCGTGTTTGCCTTTCATCCATTTTAGAATAATTTTTAAATATTCAGTTGGAATAAAAGCGTAATTTTTTTATTGAGTTGTAAGGATTTTTGAGACAAGTTAAATAATTAGTCGGCAATGTATTATTAAGTGTGTGACTCTTTTATCATTTAAAAGAAGACTTCCAAATTGTGTGATTTATTTTAAAGTAGTTTTAATCCTCTTTTATTTGTTATCTAAATTTTTTGATAAATTCTATAATAATTTTAATTTTGTGGATTGGTGGTTGATGTTGCAAGGTTCAAAGAACAATAGTTCCGTTACTTTTTCCCATGCAACGGCGTGCAACCGACTTGGCTGGGGGTGTCGTTGGTGGATCCCACCTGTTGACTTTCCGCAGCATGCCTTCGACATTCTTATTACACTTTAAATTAGCATAATTTATCAAGCCACCTGACAAACGGAATCAGAATGAGTTGCTAAGAATTAATAGATTCGGCGCTTCCATTTCTGATCACTCCAAAAATAATTATCAGCAACAGTTGATTGTTGCTGATAATTTTCTATCTTCGTGAGAAAATTTATTGTAGGTCTGCCCCCGTGATTGAAATTTTTTAAATTATTTTATATATCATTATTCAGTACAAACACTATCTTGACTTGTTTATATTATCTTTATATTATTGGTTCGAGTTGGTTCGATTGTGACCGAACATTAAGTGGGACAATCAAAAGTTTTTTAATCGTCGGATGAATTATGTTAACATTTAAGTTTTATAGTCTGATTATATTGCTTGGTTTTTAAACAAATTATATAATAAAAATTTGTATTATCATTCAAATTTTCTTCTAACGAAACAATAATCGCAAAACATCACTAGCAATAGAAGTTAAATACAATGAGAAACCACGCGATCTTTTGTCCATGAATTCTAGCAATACATTTTTTGTATAAACACCAACTTGCTTATGAGAAAATTAATTATATATCTGCTTCCTTACTTTCGTAATATTTGATGGAGAATTATTGTTTAGTACAATAATTATTCTGGTTTGATTCGTGATCATTGAGGTGGGTGGTTCGAAAATTTAGAACTGTCCGATAAGCTGTGTTGCTAGTGTTGTTTAGTGATTTTATTATACGATATAATATTATTGCTTGGTTTTTAAACAAATTATATTATAGAAAGTTCTCTTGGAATTCAAATTTTTCGCCAGCAAAACAATTATCGCAAAAAATCAATAGCAATACAATATGAAGACAATGAGAAAGAACACGATCTTCTGTCCATAAATGCTGAAAATACACTTTTTTGTATAACAATAAACTTTTTCATGAAAAAATTCGTTTTGAATCTGGTTCCTTCCTTTCGAATTTTTAAACCATTTTATTAAATATTATTATTTATTACAAAAACAATTCTGGTTTGATGAGTGAGGTGGTTCAATCGAAAGTTTTTAAACTGTCCGCTAAGCTATCTTACCAGTGATTTTGAGTAATGATCTGATTTTATTGCTTGGTTTTTAAACAAATTATATTACAAAAATTGTCTTGGAATTTAAATTTTCCGCTAACGAAACAATTATTGCAAACTATCACTAGCAATACAATTTAAAAACAATCAGAAACAACACGATCTTCTGTCCAAAAATTCTGGCTATACATTTTTCTGTATAATAATCAACTTTCTTATGAAAAAATTAATTATAAATCTGTTTTCTTAATTTCAAATTGTCGAAATATATTATCGAACATTATTGTTTAGTACAAAAGCAAATCTGGTTTGATTATTATGATCATTTTAGTGGGTCATTCGAAAGTTTTTTAATTCTCCGATAAGCTATGTTGGTAGTGATGTTTATTGATGATATTTTATAATATAATTTTATTGCTCAGTTTTTAAACAAATGAAATTAGTATCAAAATCTTCTATTCATAAATGTCGACACTACATTTGCTAAAATAAAAAAACTCTTTAATGAAAAAATTCAGTATAGATCTACAAAACAATCTTGGTTTGATTATATTATTTCAATTAGTCTTGGCTTGGTTTGTTTTGATTGTGAGTCATCGTTTGGGTTAGATATTCGAAAGATTCCAAATTGCTCGATTTTTGAATTTTAAATTATTTTTTTATAAATTCCCTCGGTTTTTATTTGACTGTTGAAGTGGCTTCTGTAGATTGGATTATTTCGAGGTCGACCGCATCCTCATTGTCTAAATTCACGGCGTGCCGCTTGAAATTAGTCGAGGATAGAGGACGATTAACGTTCAGCTGGGGGTTGGTCGATCTGGGGCGCATACAGTGGGGTCGTGCCCGGTTCCCATGAAGGTCCGTTGGGGGCCCATCGTCGAACCATATGGTTAAACAAGTGTACTGGGAGATTTAAATAACCGTTGAACGATCGCTTCTTGTTTAACACACCTTTACTTTCTTATCATTCAATAATGTTAAAGCAAATAAATTTTTTCCCACTGTCGACTGCCATTGCTAGTTTCACAAAAATTGAGTTTTGGTCATCGTCATTGTGTCGGCTAACTCGAAAGATTGGAGAGGAGCTGAGGGACCGTACTTAAATTACGTAAAAGCTATAGAGGGGGGGGGGGTCGAGAGATTTCTTTACAATTTTTTTGGGAAGGGGGGAGGTGGTTTTTTACTCAAGTACGTAATTTTTAAAAATTTGCAAAAAATTTCTTCTGAAGATTATATTCTTAGTTGTATATTTTACTATTTAGTTGACAGCTTTGCCATTTTTTTAAAAAGGCATTCTACTTTGTTTGACATTAAACTGTTTTCTTTAAACTAAGTATCGTTCAGATGCAAATTAGGCTCTTTTATCACAACTTTTTTGGATTATTCTTTTTTCGATAAAAACTATTCTTTTCTGAAAATTTGTCTTTTTTGTTTAAAATTTCATACTTTTAAGCACAAATATTGTATCTTTCTTGGACAAAAATGCAACTGTTTTGTTCCAAATTGACATTTTTGTGTTAAAAAGAGAACTAAAATTTTTTCTGGATGAAAATTCAACTACCTTTTTGAAAAATTCTTTTTTGTTTTGAATTAAACATTCATATGTTTTGAAAGAAATTTTATCTTTGCAGACAAAAATGCAACTGTTTGGTTGAAATTTGAATCATTTTGTTAAAAAGTCGTACTCTTTGTTTGAAAATTCTATTGTTTTCTTGAAAATTTATCTATTTCATAGCAAATTTATATTTTGTTCAAAATTTGTATTTTGCTGTTGAAAAATGAGCTAAAATATTTTCTGGAGGAAAGTTTAATTTTCAAAAAATCTAATTTTTTATTAAAAATGTATCAGTTTTAGTATAAATTTCATCTTTCTTGGGTAAAAATGCAACTATTTGATAGAAAATTTAACTGTTTTGTTAAAAACTCATCTTTTTGGTTTAAACAAAATCGTGTTTTTGGATTAAAACTTCAAACTTCTCGAAGAAACTTTTTTTTATTCAAAGTTTATGTTTTGATCTTGAAAAGTGAACTGGAATATTTTTTGGATGAAAAGTCAACTATTTTAAAAAAAAGTTTCTTAAATAAAAATTCATCTGTTTTAAGAGAACTTTTATCTTTTTGGGATAAAAATGCCACTATTTGGCAAAAAATTAAAAAAACTTGTTAATAAATCATCATTTTTGGCTAAAAATTCGTCTTTTTTGGCTAAAATGTTTTTTTTTTCAGAAACGTATTCTTTGTTACAAAATTCATATTTTGATTCTGAAAAGTTAACTGGAATCTTTTTTTGATGATAAATCAACTATTTGGGAATTTTTCTAAATAAAAATTCATCGGTTAAAGGGAAATTTCATCTTTTTTATGAAAATGTAACTTTTTAATTAAAAATTCTTCTTCTGTGCTGGAGGATTCAACTATTTTGTTTAAAATATTTGGTTGATTCACTTTTTTAAGAAACCATTTTTTTATCAATTTATATTTTTAGTTGAAAACTCATCTCTTTGCTTCAAAATTTAATTATTTTATTAACAAAAATCTTTTTTATTTAAAATTCAACTAATTAAGTAAAAATTAAACTACATTGTTAAACATTTATTTTTTGGATTAAAGACTTTGACTTTTAAAGTCTTTGGTTGAAAATTTAACTGTTTAATCAAAAAGTTTAAAATTAATTTTTAACTACAAATGTAATTTTTCTGTTTTTTCAAGTTTGATCTTTTTTCATTAAATTTTTAATTAAAATGAATCTTCAATAAAAAAATTAGATTTCAACAAAAGAGTTTATTTTGTAATCAAGTAAATTTATTTCTAACCTGAAAGATGAATTTTTAAATAAAATGATGAATATTTTTAACTAGAATACTTGAGCGTTTAACCCAAAAGAAGAATTTTTAAATAATGAAAATAAATTCCAAAGAAAAACCTTATTTTCTACCCAAAAGTTTTTTTTTAACAAAGTACGCTAATTTACAACGAAGGAAATGAAAAAAAATTAAATTTGTAAATGCAAAATATTAATTTTCAACCAAGTAATGGAACTTTCAGAAAAATAGATCAATTTTTTATTGGAATAGTTAAATTTTCAGTTGAAAAATGGATTTTCAACAGAGTAGTTACATTTTTAAAGAGAGAAGAATTGTCAATTGTGAAGCGACGAACCGTCCAACAAAATTAACTTTTAACAAAAGATTTCAGCTTTTAAACGCTAATATGATCAAGATTATTAAATTAAAAAAGCTACTTATCAAATATAAAAACGTGTATTGGGCATCGGTATTGTGTCGACTCAAGCGATTTAAGAGGATTTAACATCAGTGGAAAATAAATTATTTGCAAACAATTTGAATACAAAAACAAAATTTATTTTGTTTTAAAATAAAAGAACCCAAATTCCAGCATTGTGCCTAAATCATAGCATGCTAGCCGAACGGATAAACTTTAAATTCTTCCACTTGTTCCAATTTGTACTAATATTAAATTTATTAAATAAAATTTTAAAATATCGCTTTTCATAAACCCTCCAGATGAGAATCCTAAGGTTCTATATCAATTTATAATCTTCATAGACAACACGATCCTGAAGATTGTAAAATTCAAAAAGCTAATTATGAGATTGAAAAACGTTTTTTAGGCATTGGTATTGTGTTGACTCTACCGATTGAAGAGGATTCAGCGATTGAAGAGGATTTAACATGAGTGAAAAATAATTGTTTTAAAAACAATTTGAATTTAAAAACAAAATTCATTTTGTTTTTAAATAAAAGAGCCCAAAAACAAGCATTGGCGCCTAAAACTAAATCATAGCATGCTAAGATGTTAGCGATCCTGGAGATCGTAAAATTCCAAAAGCTAATTATGAGATTGAATAACGTTTATCAGGCATGGGGGTTGTGTTGACTCTAGCGATTAAATAGGATTTAAAATGAGTGGAAAATAATTTTTTTTTTAAACCAATTTGAATTTAAAAACAAAATTCATTTTGTTTTTAAATAAAAGAGCCCAAAAACAAGCATTGGCGCCTAAAACTAAATCATAGCATGCTAAGATGTTAGCCAAACGGACAAACTTTAAATTTTCCCAGTTGTTCAAATTATACTAATTTATAATTTATTGAATAAAATTCTGAAATTTCGTTTTCAATGAACCCTTCAGATAAGAATCCCAAAGTTCTATATCACTTTATAATTTTTATGGAGAACGCGAGGATGAAGATTGTAAAATTCAAAAAACTAATTATGAAGTTGGAAAACGTGTCTGTATCGGTATTGTGTTGACTCAAGCGATTTAAGAGGATTTAACATCAGCGGAAAATAAATTGTTTGGAAACAATTTGAATATAAAAACAAAATTTATTTTGGTTTGAAATAAAAGAACCCAAATTTCAGCATTGTGCCTAAATCATAGGATGCTAGCATGCTAGCTGAGCGGACAAACTTTAAATCCTTCCACTTGTTCCAATTTGTACTAATTTGAAATTTATTAAATAAAATTCTAAAATATCGCTTTTCATAAACCCTCCAGATAAGGGTCCCAAAGTTCTATAACAATTTATAATCTTCAGCGATCTTGGGGATTGTAAAATTCAAAAAGCTAATTATGAGATTGAATAACGTTTATCAGACATGGGTGTTGTGTTGACTCTAGCTATTAAATAGGATTTAAAATGTGTAGAAAATAATTTTTTTGAAACCAATTTGAATTTAAAAACAAAATTCATTTTGTTTTTAAATAAAAGATCAAAAAAACCAGCATTGGTGCCTAAAACTAAATCATAGCATGCCAGCATGCTAACCAAACGGACAAACTTTAAATTCTTCCAGTTGTTCAAATTTGTACTAATTTATAATTTATTCAATAAAATTCAGAAATTTCTCTTCCAATCAACCCTTCAGATAAGAATCCCAAAGTTCTACATCACTTTATAATCTTTATGAAGAACTCGAGGATGAAAATTGTACAATTCACAAAGCTAATTATGAAATCAAAAGGAAATTAGTCAGGAAATCCAAATTTTCCAGGTCTTCTTTTTTACATTAAATAAGAAATATACGTTTTTCATACATGTACAAAATGAGACATTTAATTTTTTATTGACCAAACATTTTTAAAGAAGGCCGAATCGTAAATAAGCAAATTCTTAATTTTTTTCGAACATGAGTCGTCTTTGTGAAATCTTTAGGAATATTTTTTAATCTTTGTAATGTCTTTGAAACCATTGAAATCCTTATGAAATCTTTTGAAATGTTTGTGTAGTATTACAAACCTTAATAAAAGCTTGAAATTTCGGTGAAATCTTTGAGAAATCATTTGATATTTTTCAAAGCTTTTGTAAAATCTTTAAAATTCTTGAAATCTCTGAAATCCTTGTGAACACTTTCTTTAATCTTTGTTTGCCAAATCTTCTGTTTGTTTAAAATCATTGAAGTCTTTTGAAATCTTCTCAAATGTATTAAAACCTTTTCAAATCGATTAAAATCTTTAAAATATTTTGTAATTCTTGCAATATTTTGTAAATCCTTATGAATTCCTTAAAGAAATTGTAATTATGAAAGTTGTTGTAATCGCTTAAAATCACTGGAATATTTGAAATCTTTGTTAAATCTTTTGAAATCTTATAAATATAAAAAAATGTTCCTTCAATCTTTGTTCGTGAAATCTTTTCTGTTCGTTTAAAATTATTAAAATCTTTTCAAATCTTTTTAAATTTGTTGACAACCTTTAAAATCATTTGAAATCTTCAAAATTTTTCAAACCTTTGAAATCTGGTGTACTCTTGTTGGAATCATTGAAATTTTTGAAATAATTTGAAATCCTTAAGAATGTTTCATGAAATCTTTTGATATCTCTTAAAAATTTTTCAAGTTATTTAAAATCTTTGTGCAATGTTCGAAATTTTTTCAATCTCTCTTGAAATCGTTTCAAATTTTTGAAATCTTTGAAATCTGGTCTACTGCTCCCTTTTTCAAATCTTTGAAATCCTTCAAATCTTTAGAGTTTTAAAATGTTTGTTAAATTGCTGTGAAATCTTTATTGAAATCTGGAGTGCGTGCCTTTTTTAAATCGTTAACATCCGTGAAATCTTTATGAAATGTTAAAGATATTTAAAATATTTTGAAATGTTTGAAATATTTTGAAATTTTTAGAATTATTTTCTAACCTTTTGAATTCGGTTGTACACTCAAAAACCGAGTGGTCAACCCTTCGAAAAATCCGTTGCATGGCCATGGCTTATTCTAATTCTGAAACCGAATTAACATCAAAATTTTAAACAAATAATTTAAATCATTTCTAAGTTGAACACCTCAAAAAAAAGTGCCTTGAAATATCTTCATTTATTCTGTAATAAACAAAAGAAAAATTATATCCTAACGAATAAAACAATCTTCAACAGAAAGATTTTTTCTAAACGAGATGTTCCTTGCATAATAGGCTAAAAGACTTAAATTACTCTTCGCATTTCAATAAAATTACTGTTTTAAAAATAAAGAAAAAAGAATAATTAAAATTCAAGATATTCGTGAAAAATCAAGGAGATTTCCAGGTTTTCAAGGCTTAAAAAAAATTCAATGAGAGTTCCAGGTTTTCAAGGTCACTAGACGCCCTGTCATAGAATGCTTGCCAAACAGACAAACTTTAAATTCTTCCAGTTCTAATTTGTACCAATTCATAATTTAATAAATAAGATTCAAAAATCTCGCTTTCAATGAATCCTGAAAATAAGGGTTTTTTAAGTTCTGTATCAATTCATAATCTTTATTGAGAACGTGACCATCAAGATTGTAAAATATAAAAAGCTAATTATGAAATTGAAAAACGTGTATTAGGCATCGGTATTGTGTCGACTCGACTCGTGCGATTGGAGAGGAGGTAACGTGAGTGGAAAATAATTGTGAGCTCGTGCTGTACTTATAGATAATCGGGGCGTAATGTACAGGGGTTAATATGCAACGGCCGCCACCAGGTGAATCACGCCAAAGTCACAGGGCATGACGAGCGTCGTTACACATAAGTGTACAACATGTCATGTACATTCACCATACACAACAATAAACCAATGTGGTGTATACACCATAAATTTACGGAAGCAGTGCAAGCCGTGCTTTTCACAATTCACGATTTGGGATTTACCCTCTGCCGGCCCTCAATCCCTCATCGTCACTCTGAATCTACACCTGCCCCGGGGCTAATCGTATGCACACGAGTTGGGGCAATGTCGATTCCTATCGGCTCCCGAAGTCATAAAGAAAGCCAAGAACAGTTTTTTCAATTTTTTTTTTTCAAATTTAACTTACCGGTCTCTCGATCGCTCCTGTCCTCGGTTGTGTTTTCTCCCAACAAGTCCGGGAGTTGAAGAGGTTCACGAAGTCCTAACAGTAACTCTTCGCCGACTGCTACTTCTCGCACTGTCTCGTAGACGACCTGAAAAAAAAATTGTTTATCTGATGACATTTTAACATTACTTAAAAAAAGCTGTATTAAAATTAACAATTTGTCATTTTTGGCATTCCTAGACAGTAAACCCCAGGAATGAATAGTATCTTTAAGGAATGTGATACGAATTTTTAATAAGATTTAAGAATTCTTAACACAAAAATTGATTCTTTTAAGAAAGAAAGAATTAATATTTTTTATTTTGAAAAAGGTAGTTTTATAATATAGTTAGTTTATCTATAATCTTAGTTGTTAATTTTTTTAAAGAAAAAGATTAATTTTCTGTCGAAAAAACGAACTTTTAACCAAATTCAAGAATTTTCAGCCAAAAAGTTAAATTTTTGGGAAAGAAAGAAATATTTTAATTTTTCATATAGAGGGAAAAAGATCTTTTTTTAATTTTTAAGAAATTAGTTTTTAAAATCTATTTTGTAAATTATTAAGGTAAAAGCTGAATTTTTAAACGAAAAGATGAATATTCTACAAAAAAGCGAATTTTCAACAAAGTTCAGTACATTCTTAACCAAAAAGTTAAATTTTCATCAAAAAAAAAAAAAGAGAATTTTCAATCAAAAATATTAATTTACTATCAAAGAAAAAGAATTTCAATAAAATTTAGGAGTTTCCAGAATAATTGGATTTTTTCTAGACAGTAAATCCGGGTATTATTGAACTTTTAAACTGAAAAAGAAACATTTTTAACAAAAAATAGAATAATTAAATATTTAAGTAAGCAGATAAATTCAAATTATATTAAAAAACGGATTTTCTACCAAATATTAAATTTTTTTCTAAACTATGAAGCATTTAAAACGAAATGATGAATTTTCTGTACAAAATAGTTGAATTAGCAAATAAAAATTATATTATAACAAATTAATTTTATATAAAGAAAGATAAATTACCATGAAAAATACAGGAACTTTAACCTGAAATTGGAATTTTCAACTTAAATAGATAAATTTGAAGAAAAACGATTTTTTAAGAAAATGTTTTAATTTTAACAAAAAGTTCAATTCTTATTTAAAAAATATCCATTTTCGAACAAAAATATAATACGTAAAAAATTCAATTACCAAAGTAATTTTGTGACTAAAGAAAAAGGAATTTTCAAAAAAAAAAAGTTTAATTTCCAACCAAAAATGAATTTTTAACTACATTTCGAATCATTAACCAAAAATGCATTTTTAGGAAGTAGTTCAAAAGTTTAAAAGTGAGTCGTTAATTTTTCAATCAAGGATACGAATTTTTAAACAAAAAGATTAATTTCCTACCGAAAAACGAATTCCTAGCAAGATTCAAGAATTAATAATTAAAAAGTTGAATTTTCAAATGAAAAAGATAAATTTTTAAATAAAAATATTAATTTAAATACCAAAAAAGACGCCATTTTTAATAAAATTTAAGAATTCTCAACCAAAAAATTGATTTTTGTAAGAAAAAACGAATAATTATTTTTTATTTTTAAAAAGGCAGTTTTATAATCTAGTTGTTAAATTGTTTTAAAAAAATGAACTTTTAAAACTAAGATTAATTTTCTACCGAAGAAAAATGAATTTTTAATAAAATTCAAGAATTCCCAACCAAAAAGTTGCATTTTTAACTAAAAAAGAAGAATTTTTAAAGAAAAAGATTAATTTTCTGCCGAAAAAACGAACTTTTAACCAAATTCAAGAATTTTCAGTCAAAAAATGTTAAATTTTTGGGAAAGAAAGAAATATTTTTTTGAAATTTGTAAGAAATTAGTTCAACAAAACTTAGTTGCTCAATTTTTAACCAAAAAAATTAAATTTTTAAACAGAAATATTAATTTATGACCAAAATGACGAATTTTCAATAAAGAGCAAGAATTCCCAAACAAAAAGTTAAATTCCTCAGAAAGAAGTGTTTTTTGTTTTTAAGAAATTAGTTCAACTTTAAAATCTATTTTTTAAATTGTTAATTATAAAGATAAAGCTTTGAACAAAAAGGTTAATTTTTATTATTTCACATTACAATTTTTCTTAATTTTCAATAATATCTGCTTTTAAACGAAAGTTCGATTTCAAAAGTTTAGAAAAAAATTAGTTGAACTGTTATCTTTCTCAATTTTGACATCATTCAGTTTACTGTACACAATTCAAAAATCTTTTACTGGAAAAATATTCCATTTTAGGTTTTAATTTTCAATTCAAAAAATTTTTAAATGCAGTCTTGAAGACTTAAATAATTAAAACTTAAAAGCGACTGAAGTTGCAAATTTTTGATAAAAAACATTTTTATTTTATCAACTGTGAATACATAAATAAATTATTTTAAAAATGGAACAATAATTGATTTGTCGAAACGATTATAAACCTGTTAAAAATTAATAATCTCCATATTTTAAAGTTAAAAATTAAACTGTTTCAATTCGAAAGTATTATTCATTAAAAAAATGCAAGCAATCGATTGAAACTTTATAACATATTTTTAACTGAAAAATAACTTCTTTCTAATACATTTGTGATTAAAGGCTTTCACTAAATTAAAAATATTATTTCATTGTACAATATTCAATTTTTAATGCATTCAGTTTTAAATTTTTTATTAAAAAAAAAGAATAATTATTTAATATTTCACAATTTTTGATCGTTTATTCAAGACGAATGAATTGAATCCAAATAAACAATCTGAAACGGATTTATTTTTATATAAAAAGCATTGAATCTTTGAAATTTTCAAGAGCTTTTAAACTTTGATTGATATATTTTTTTAAATTTTAATTTTTAAGTTAAATTCTTACATTTTGGTGTTTAAATAGCAGTTAAACACTTATTATTCGTGGAAAAAATTTAAGTAATCATAAGATGTATTTAGAAGTTTTGAAAAGATTTAAAATTAATTTAAAACTTGAAATCGGTGCAAATAGCCACAGCCTAATTTTAAAAACTTTTTAAGAATTGTGAAAGCCTCTAAAAAATAAAAACATGTTCGTAAGATTCTTATGAAAATTGAAAATAATTTTTCCTTTTGGGATATCATTTTTAAAAAATATTGAAAAAGATTTTAAAATACTTCCAAAATTGTTTTTAAAAATTTGGAACTTTTTAAGAAAATGTTTTAAAATTTGCTGAATTTTCGAAAAATTCTATTTATTTCAAAAGATATTCAGAAGTTCAGTTTAAAATAATTTAATTTAAAAATTTTTAACGGTTCCAGCTTAAAATTTGTTTGAATGATATAATTTACAATTTTTTTAAGTTTATTGATTCTTTAACTTAAAGCAGTAAAAATTAAATTTGAAAGTTCATTGTTTCTTGAATTAAGAGCATTGAACATTATAACATGGATTTATGTTTTTAGAATTGTATCTGAAACTTTGAAGTTATTAATTTTTAAAAGTTAAAAATTCTAAATTTTGCATTTACAGCCTTTTATTTAAAATTTTTCAATTAAAAAATGTTAGTACCTTTTCTTTTTAAGTGTAAATTATTGAGTAATTGAATACAAAAAATTTGGATTAAAAAACTTTAAAACTTCATTTTCAAAAGCTTAAAATTTAAGAGCAAGGGTCCGATTTTAAAAAATTTCAGAAACAATTTTAAAACCATAAATCCATGTTATCATTTTCAATCCTCTAAATTCAAGAAACAATAAACTTACAAATTTTATTTTTACTTCTTTAAGTTAAAGAATCAATGAACTTAAAAATTTACAAAATTATATCATTTAAACAAATTTTAAGCTGGAATCGTTAAAAATTAAAAAATTAAATTATTTTAAACTGAACTTTTGAATATCTTTTGAAATGAATAGAATTTTTCTTACAATTTTTCTAAAACTCAGCAAATTTTAAAACATTTTCTTAAATACTTCCAAATTTTTTAAATAATTGTGGAAGTCTTCTAAAATCTTTTTCAATATTTTTTAAAAATAATATCCCAAAATGAAAAATTATTTTCAATTTTCATAAAAATCTTACGAAAATGTTTTTATTCTTTTAGAGGCTTTCACAATTCTTAAAAAGTTTCTAAAATTGTTGTTTTAACTGTGAAAAAATATACTTTTTTTTTTAATTAGGCTGTAGCTATTTGCATCGATTTCAAGTTTTAAATTAATTTTAAATCTTTGCAAAACTTCTAAGTACAACTTATAATTACTTAAATTTTTTCCACGAATAATAAGTTTTCAACTGCTATTTAAACACAAAAATGTAACAATTTAACTTAAAAATTAAAATGAAAAAAATATAACAATCAAAGTTTAAAAGCTCTTGAAAATTCTAAAGATTCAATGCTTTTTATATAAAAAAATCCGTTTCAAATTGTTTACTCCTAAATATTTGGTTTGAATTCATTCGTCTTAAATTAACAATTAAGAATTGCGAAAAATTAACTAATTATTCTTTTGTTTAAATAAAAAAATTTAAACTGAATGCATTAAAAATTGAATATTGTACAATGAAATAATATTTTTAATTTAGTGAAAGCCTATAAAATTTGGAGATTATTAATTTTTAACGGGTTTATAATCGTTTCGACAAATCAATTATTGTTCCATTTTAAAAATAATTTATTTATATATTCACAGTTGATAAAATTAAAATGTTTTTATCAAAAATTTGCAACTTCAGTCGCTTTCAAGTTTTAATTATTTAAGTCTTTAAGACTGCATTTAAAAATTTTTTCAATTGAAAATTAAAACCTAAAATGAAATATTTTTCTAGTAGAAGATTTTCGGTTTTTGAACTGTAAACTGAATGATGTCAAAATTGAAAAAGATAAGAGTTCAGGTAATTATTTTACAAACTTTTGAAATCGAACTTTCGTTTAAAAGCAGATATTATTGAATATTACAAAAAATTTTAATGTGAAATAATAAAAATTAACTTTTTTATTTAAATCTTTATCTTTCTAATTCGAAATTTAACAACTAGATTCTAAAGTTGAACTAATTTCTTAAAAATGAGAAAACAATTCTTTCTGAAGTATTTAACTTTTTGTTTGGGAATTCTTGCTCTTTATTGAAAATTCGTCTTTTTGGTCGTAAATTAATATTTTTGTTTAAAAATTTAATTTTTTGGTTAAAAATTTAGCAACTAGGTCTTCTTGAACTAATTTCTTACAAATTTAAAAAATATTTCTTTCTTTCCCAAAAATTTAACTTTTTGGCTGAAAATTTCTGAATTTGGTTAAAAGTTCGTTTTTTCGACAGAAAATTAATATTTTTCTTTAAAAATTCTTCATTTTTAGTTAAAAATTCAACTTTTTAGTTGAGAATTCTTAAATTTTGTTAAAAATTCGTTTTTCTTCGTAGGAAATTAATCTTAGTGTTTAAAAATTCATTTTTATAAAACAATTTAACAACTAGATTATAAAACTGCCTTTTTCAAAATAAAAAATACTTATTCTTTCTTTCTTACAAAAATAAATTTTTTGGTTAAGAATTCTTAAATTTTATTCAATATTCGTCTTTTTTGTTATTTAAATTAATATTTTTATTGAAAAATTCATCTTTTTCGTTGAGAATTCTTGAATTTTATTCAAATTTCGTCCATGTTGGTAGTAAATTAATATTTTGGTTTAGAAACTCATATTTTTTTAGTTGCAAATTCAAGTTTTTAGTTAAGAACTCTTAAACTTCATTGAAATTCTTCTTTTATGGTAGAAAAATAATATTTTTGATTAAAAATGTATCTTTTTTTTCAATGAAGATTTAGCTTTTTGGTTGAGAATTTATTGAATTTTTTTGGAAATTCTTTTTTTTTTGTATACTATTCAACTTTTTGTTTAAAAATTAATATTTTTCCTTAACCATTTACAAAATAGATTTTTAAAACTACTTTCTTAAAAATAAAAAAAAAATCTTTCTTCTCTCTATCTGCGAAAATCTGTTTTTGGTAGAGAATTCTTGAATTTTATTGGAAATTCGTCTTTTTTGATAAAAAAAAATTTTTTTGTTTAAAAACTTATCTTTTTGGTTAAAAATTAACTAACCACATTTTAAATTTGAAGTAATTTCTCAAAAATTAAAAAAATAAGTTTCTATCTTTCTTAAAAATTAAACCTTTTGTTTAAAAATTCTTGTATTTTATTCAAAATTCGTCTTTTTTGGTAGTAAATTAATCTTCTTATTTGAAAATTTATCTTTTTTAGTTGAAAATTCAACTTTTCAATTATTAATTCTTATATCTTGCTAGAAATTCGTTTTTCGGTAGGAAATTAATCTTTTTGTTTAAAAATTCGTCTCATTGGTTAAAAAATTAAAGGATCAGTTTTAAACTTCTGAACTACTTCCTAAAAATGTATTTTTGATTAATGATTCGAAATGTAGTTAAAAATTCATCTCTGATTGGAAATTAAACGTTTTTTGAAAATTCCTGTTTTTTTAGTTACAAAATTACTTTGGTAATTGAATTTTTTACTTATTATATTTTTGGTCTAAAATGGATATTTTAAAAATAAATATTCAACTTTTTGTTAAAATTAAAACATTTTCTAAAAATTCCAATTTTTGGTTGAGAGTTCCTGTATTTTTCATAGAAATTCATCTTTCTTTACATAAAATTAATTTGTTATAAAAATTTCATATTTTTATTTGATAATTCAACTATTTTGTACAGAAATTTCATCATTTTGTTTTAAAAGCTTTATAGTTTAGAAAAAAATTAACTATTTGGTAGAAAATCCGTTTTTTAATATAATTTGAATTTATTTTATCACTTGAATGTTTAATTATTCTATTTTTTGTTAAAAACGTTTCTTTCTCAGTTTAAAAGTTTAATAATACCCGGATTTATTGTCATAAAAAAATCAATTAGGTTGGAAACTCCTAAATTTTATTGAAATTCATCTTTTTTGGTAGTAAATTAATATTTTTAAATAAAAATGCATTTTTTTTTTAATGAAAATTTAACTTTTTGGTTGAGAACAAGGTTGAGAATTTATTGAATTTTGTTGAAAATTCGCTTTTTTGTGGAATATTCATCTTTTCGTTTAAAAATTCAGCTTTTATTTTAATAATTACAAAATAGATTTCAAAAACTATTTTTTTTTTAAATTAAAATAAGATCTTTTCTCCCTCTATATTAAAAAACCAACTTTTTGGTAGGAATTTTTTTGCAAATTTTTTTTTTCGTTAAAAAAAATCTGTTTGTTTAAAAATTAACCAACTACATTTTAAATTCGAACTAATTTCTGAAAAATTAAAAAAAGAATTTTCGATCTTCCCTAAAAATTAAACTTGTTTAAGAATTCTTGCATTTTATATAAAATTTGTCTTTTTCGGTAGTAAATTAATCTTTGCGCTTAAAAATTCATCTTTTTTATTTCCAAATTCAACTTTTTAATTATTAATTCTTGAATTTTGTTAGAAATTCGTTTTTTTTTCGTTAGAAAATTAATTTTTTGTTTAACAATTCCTTTTTCTTTAGTTGAAAAATTACTCTGGTAACTGGAATTTTTCCCTATTACATTTTTGGTCAAAATGGATATTTTTAAAGTAGGAATTCAAATTTTTGTAGAAAATTCGTTTTTTAAAGTAATTAGAATTTACCTTTTCATTTAAATGTTTAATTGCTCTATTTTTGGTCAATTCAATTAGGCAGATTTCAACACTTACTCTGAAAATCACTTCATTATTTTTATTTTTTTCATAATTTTTTTTATTTATTATTTATTAAATTAATATGAACGTAAAATTGGGTATTACCTAAAGATCACTTTAATTTCTAGGGAGGACGGGGAATAACGAAATTAACGTTTGTAAGCAAAGAGGGGGGGGGGGG
>NC_046665.1:120668382-120680254 GCF_010883055.1 Belonocnema kinseyi | reverse complement strand
TTGCAATAGAATAATGAAAAAAGTGGCTGATAAAATGAAAAAAAAAAATGCAAAGTTGATAAAACTTTGAGAAATTGAGTTTGAGCTAATGTTGTATCCATTGAATGTAAGGGACACAAAAAGATATACATTTATCTTGAAACTATCGTTAGGACCCCTATCGGTTCATTATGACGACTTTAGGCACTGATAGAGCGTCCAGCCCCATTTTCAGGGGTGTTAGGAAACGACCCTTCCTATCGTCTATGTCTATATCTGTATTTAGTCCCTTGGGGTGACTTAATAAATAAACACCCTGTATACAAGTAGCTTAGGGCACACCCACACAGCCACATCTACCATGTGGCTTGGTTCACAGCGAGAGGGGCTCAACTCTTCTTCCACTGCAGTTAACTTGATAACCCTATATTAACATTACGACCTTAACTTTTAACACTATGCATATTTCAACAAGAGAAAATAGAGAGGAACTTCTCCCCGGGTAATTTTCGATTTTCCTATTAATTAAGATGCCGAAAAGTTTAGTTAACAATTCCAAATATTCCAATACCAAATAGTTACCAATTACAAAAAATACTTAAGATCATCTTCCCGTGTAGAAATTCAAATGGGGAACTAGTCTGGTTCCCGACCATTCGACTAAAAGTTTGTCAAAATACTTATTATTTACGGAAATCTCCAAAAAGTTTTTTGAAATGTTTAAAAATGCTCAAATTTACCCAAGAGTTAATGGGGAACAATATTCTACACTTAAAAATAGATAAACTTATGTAACTAAAATCCCCCAAAATTTGTGGAATATTAATTTAAAAAAAAAACTTCAGCTGGAAGGCAGCAATGGAAGAGCTTCGCTCTGAAGCAACCGCCGTATTGGTCACAGTAGTCTCTACTCCAGGTAATTATGCTTCGTTACGCGTGGACTGCCGTCTTAAACACTCGACGCGTCATTTCTGTTGCGAGAGAGGCGGCACGTCGCGCCCTTGCGGATTTTCCTTAAAGCTACCAGTCCAGAACCGCAAGACTCAAATGAAGGTAGTAGCGAAATCTGAACTGTACCGTGCTTAATAGTTTACTACTAGGATACTGATCTTCACTGATTAATCAAAAACTTTTTCTCTTTCCAATTTCAACTACATGAAGGATTAGACTTTATTTACATATGGCAAACCTTTCAGATCAATTTAAAAATAAGGATCTGTACAAATTTAGAGTCTTATGACTTTTGGCAGACTTTTCACCTTCTTAGAAATTCCTAGAAATTCGCAATTTCTAAAAAATACTAAAAAAAAAATAAGATTACGTCTTTTTGAAAATTTTGATCGATGTTTTTATAAAAAGTTGATTTTCGTACAGAATTATGAACTTAATCGTTATTTATTAAGTATATTTGAGATGAATTTAACATTAATGAATCTTTTCTCCAAAAAACGGTGTAGAATTATTGTTAAATATATTCTTAGTGTTTTAGAATAAAAAAATCATTACGCTTTTTTAGATATTACCTCATTTGATAAAACCTCGCCGAAAACTCAAACATAAGAATAACCCGACCAGAGCCCCACTAGCTCCTGACTAGAGCCTGAAGATTACCGGCACGGAAATTAGTGGGCAAAAAGGCCCGACTAGCCCTTGACCAACCACCGACCAGCTCCGATTGAAATTTTGAAAAACAAAAAGCCTAACTAGTCCCCGATTAGTCCCTGACTAGGTACTTTGTCAAAATTAATAACCCGACTAGCCCCCGATTAGTGCCCGACTTGTAATAGGACCAAATGGGGCTATTTTCACACGGTTTTGTTCATTTCAATTCAGTTTTAATTTTTTTTATTTATCCTGGATTAGAACGTTGACAATTAATTTTTCATAAAAGGAATTAAATTGACGTGATTTAAGGATCTATTAAAGTTATCTTAAGTTTAAAAATAAATTTGGTTACAAATCTTTATTCGCGTGTATCGCGGATTCTGATTCATTTTTTAAACTTTTTTTTTATTGTTCTTGACTAATTTTCATATGTTCTTTTCATTTCTGCGAAAGAATTGTTTGAAAATATTAATTAATTATAGAAAATGCTGGGAACGGTCCGCGGAGAAATTTATTTTTAGAAGAAAATTATTATCCGATTTTACCTTTTTTTATATGAAAGATAATAAAATCTCGCATCGAACCATCACCGCATATTTAAAAACATTTTTTTCTTTAAATTTAATAACAAAAATGAAAACAAAAATTTTTGGCTCTTGAAGTATACTGGTTTTAAAAAAATGTTTTGATTCAATTAAAAATACCTATAAAACTGAAGGAAACTATCCAAAAAATATGTGCGAAAGCAATACAAATGTTAAAAAATGTATTGAATTTGTTATAAACAAATAAGTGAATAAAAATGGTTTCGTGGGGATTAGCGGCGATTCATCACTTGATTCGCACTAAATTTGAACAATTTATGAAAAAAAGGAAATTTTTAGTTGAATCAATAAATCTAATAAACAATTTGTTATTTTAAAAGAAATCTTTATAAACAAATAACCATATCAAATATTTTGGATGGAATAAATAAAGTTTTTCCATGGAATCGATCATATATTACTTGGAAATAAAACCTAAGTATCATATTTTGTCATTAAATTAAAGTTAATAATTGCTTAAACTACTTTAATTAACAAATGCACTATTTGGCTATTTTTGGAAGTACAAACTTGATATTTTTCCATACAATTAACTGTAAATAACTAACTTCTAAATTTTGAAGAACATTTTAAAGACAGTAAACAATTGGTTATTGTAAACAACAATTGTTTAAACAAATTTTTGTCATTTTATGTATGTATAAATAAAATACCGATTTTTCATGGAATTGACAGCCAGTTATTTAGCAATGATTTTTTGCTATGAATCGATAACATTTGAGAATTTTTTTACAAAGCTTAATTAACAAATACATTATTTGGTTTTTTATCAGCATTTACACTTGTTTTTTTTTTGTGCAATCAACAGTTAATAACATATTTTTAACTTTTTTGGTATTTTGATAACGATCCACTATTATTTTTAAATTAAAAACATAGTAAACAAATTTTTATCGGCTAACGCATTTGTAAACTAAAATTTTTTTCTTGAGGTATATCATTAAATTTATTATTATTATTATCAACGATTTACGACTTTAAACTTTTCAATTTTAATGATTTAGAAATGAAAGCTCTTTAGCTTTGAAAAATATATTAATTTTTTTTTTAATTTAACAATTCCAAATTCTACTATTTGAAAAATTAAAACTCTTCAATCTTTAGGACTAGCAGTTTCAATGCTTTCAACTTTTAAAGATTTGCAACTCAAAGTTTTGAAATTTTGAAGATTATAATTAAAATTTATAAATCTTGAAAATTTTATATTTTTAAGGTAATATAATTTTGAATGTTTTTTTTTTTAATACGAAATTCAGTTTTGAAGATTCACAATGGAAAATTCTTCAATTTTTAAAAAATTTCTGTTGAAGACTCTTCAATATTTAATGCTTAATACCGAATTTTTTTTAAGTAGTTGAATTTTGAATTGTTGAAATTAAAATTTATTTAATTTTCAATATTTATATTTTAAATGTATGTCATTTTGAACAGTTTTTTAAAATATGTAGTTCAACTTTGAAGATTTAAAATTGCAATTTAATCATTTTCAAGAATTATGTTTTGAACATATGTAATTTTAAATCTTATTTTTAAATATGTAATTCAGTTTTGAAGATTCACAATGGAAAATTCTTCAATTTTTAAGGCTTTTGATTGAAGACTTCAATATTTAATGCTTATTATTGAAATTTGGTTAAAATAGGTTAAAATTTTGAATGGTTGAAATTAAAATTTATTTAATTTCCAAGATTTATATTTCAAGGGTTTGTAATTTTGAATGTCTTTTTTTAAACATTTAATTTAGCTTTGAATATTCACAATGGAAAATTCTTTAAGTTTTAAAATTTTAAATTGAAGGCTCTTCAATATTTAATGGATATTATCCAACTTTTTGTTGAGTAGTTTAATTTTAAATTTTAAAAATTAAAATTTATTTAATTTCAAAGATTTATATTTTAAAGGTATGTAATTTCTTATCGTAATTCAGTTTTGAAGATTTCCAATGGAAAATTTTTCAATCTTAAAAATTTTCAAGTGAAGACTGCAATATTTAATGTGTATTATTGAAATTTTTTTGGAAATAGTTGAATTTTGAACTGTTAAAATTGAAATTTGTTTAATTATAATTTTTTCAAATTTGTAGTTCAATTTTGAAGATTTGAAATAAAAAATCATTGAAGTTCATCAAAGATTTGCGATCTAAAACTCTTCCATTTTGAAGATTTACAATTTAAAAATCTTTAATTTTGAAAGATGCGTTAATAACAATTCTCAAAGGGTGATGATTTTGAAAATCAAAATTTAAGTGTTTTGAATGAGAAATTTGGAATTTTAAATATTAGCAATTCAGTACCTTTAAAGAAAATTGAACATTTTTGTTTACTGAAAATATAAATAAAAATGTTATAATTATTATTAAGTTTTATGAATATTGAATAATACGAAATTCTTGAGTTTTAGCAGAATCATCCCATGTTTATTTATTCAGTGTAAATAAATTCCAAAAGTATTATGTATCAACAAATTCAAAATACAAAACAAACAAACTATGTTCTTGTTTCTACTTTAAACAACTGAAAATATTCAGAAAAATCATTGTTTATTTATTTAATTTTTGAACAATATAACTTCTGTACTTTAATACTGTTATTATTTTAAAAAATACAGACTTCCAATAATAATTTTGCATTTTGCAACTTATAATAAATGCAGTTAAAATTTTAATTTTCAAAAACAAGTCAACCCAGCAAAATTTAGTTTTGGTAAACACTTGAAAATTGTACCACCATAAGAGACCATCAAAAACTAGAAAACAAATAATAAATGAAAACTTAAACACCTACTTAGTACCGGAAGTTATCAATCCCTATAATTTAATCAATTCCCCGTATAACATTTTGCATCATAAAATAAATAATTTAAGAGCATATGTCGAATCAGTCAAAATTGTTCGTGATGGCTCGTGCCAAGTTAAATTCATACGAACTTCTGTCATTCCGTTTCTAGGGAAATTAGTTGCAACTGGCGGTCAACAAAGCGTCAGTTGTTTCATAAGGCTGTAAATTACACGAAAATACAAATTGTGAAAGTTCCACTCATCAGTAACTTATTGATTATCGACAGATTGCTATATTGGTATATTACAACTCATTAGATATTCTTGACATTTCCCATGTCAATTGGCTCTCTAATGGGGGAAATAAAATAGGTCAGTTCATCAAATATCAAAATTCTAATTACCTCTCCACCGATGAGAACATGTCGCATGTTGACTGTATGTGGACTAGCTGTGCTTCGAACGTACTTGAGCCAATTACTTGATTCGTGGGAGGCATCAAACCATCCCCTTGCTCCACTTCCTGGAACTCGAACCTTCAACAAATCAAATTAGACAAATTAAATATTTTTGTGTAATAACATGATTATTTTAGGGTAGGTTGGTCATCACTAAGTCGCTCTAGGCAGTGGTCTTTTCATTTATTTGGAAAGACTCACTAGTCTTTAACAGTGAAGCAATTTGTTTTGAAGTTTAGGAATGAAACAAATATTGTCAACACCCTAATCTAAGCCCTTCAAAAACATTGATGATTATAATTAATATTGCTAAGGGTCTTAACTAAAGTGGCTGATGACATCGAATTTTTCAAATTGCATAAATAAATAAATAGAAACAATTTGCTTCTGAGTTGCATTTGGTCAACACTGGCTTGGAAAGAATGGAACCAGTAATTTTCGTGTAAGAAATACTTAACAATGATGATAACAGTTATCGTAATAATTCTCACAGGTCAAAACACTTGACTTTTTCATAATAGAAAATAAATTTCTAATCCTAAAGAACGATTTTTCAACAAAAAGAGTTCAACTTTTAACTGAAAAAGATGACTTTGTTTCAGAATGATTACAATTAATTAATTAGATTTCAAAGAAAATAAAGGAACTGAAACCAAAAACAATCTTATTTTCAAAATCAGATGAATATTTAAACCGAAAAGACGAATTTTCTTTCTAGATAGAAAAATGTTCAACAAAACAGCAGAATTTTCGAACAAAAAAGTAAAATTTTGTAATAATAATCACATTTTAAACAAAATAGTTACATTCTCAACAAATTATTTTAATTTTTAACCAAGACAAAATTTTCTACCAAGTAGTCGACTAACTCAAAATAGTCGAATCGAACAAAAACAATTAATTCTCAACAAAAAATGTAGTACTTTATATTTCCACCAAAACAGGTTGGATTTCTATCACAAGAAATAAATTTTTCAATTTCAAACCAAATAGACGAATTTTGAAACAAAATCATTAATTTTTTACCAATATACACGAATTTTCAACAAAATATATTATTTTTTAAACAAAAAGTTCAATTTTCAACTTTAAAAAACTATTTCAATCAAAAATTGAACACTTGAATTTATTGCAACAAAAATTAATTTTGTCCTGAAAAGAAAAAACTCTCCACAAAATAGTCTAATTTTTAACCAAAGAGGTCAATTTTTTATCTAAAAAAGTAAAATTTGCACAGAAAAAAATTAATTTCTAACGAACTAGTTCAACTTTTAACTAAAAAATAGAACATTTGAACCAAAAAGATGGATTTTCAGCTAAAATGATGAATTTTCAATTTTAAAAAAATGAATTTTTAACAAAGAACTTTGTAGTTTTAACCTGAAAGACGAATTTTTTAACTAAAAAGACGAATGTTCAACAGATAAGGATTTTTCAATAAAGGAAAAAGGTTTATTTAAATTTCTTGTTGAACCAACCAAAAAAATTTTATTTTCATCCAATCCGTTGTATTTTTAACCAAAAAAGAGTAAATTTCCACAAAAATATTAATCTTCTACTAAAAAGACAATTTTTTACATTCCTATGCAAAAAGAAGAATTTTGAACAAAAATTATGAATTCCTAATAAAATATTTAGATTCTCAGTTAAAAAATTAATTTCAAACACAATTTTTTTAAAGAAACTAGTTAAATTAAAAAAAAAATAGCTTTTAGCAAAACAGTTAAATTCCCAACCAAAGAAATGAATTTTCAACTAAATTTATGAATTCTTAATAAAATATTTAGATTCTCAGTTAAAAAATTAATTTCAAAGAAAAAAATTTTTTTTAAGAAACTAGTAAAATTTTCAACAACAAAAAATAGTTTTTCGCAAAAATACTTGAATTACCAACCAAAGAAATGAATTTTCAACTACAACTATGTATCATTAATAGAATATTTACATTTTCAGTTGAAAAATTTATTTTAACAAACAAAAAATCCAATTTTTAAGAAAATATTTTAATTTGTAACCAAAAAATTAAATTTTAACAAAATAGTTAAATTCACAACCAAAGAGATGAATGTTCAACTTAAATTATGAATCGCCAATTGAATATTTAAATTTTAATTTGAAAAAAAAATTCAAACAAAAACAGCCATTTTTAAGAAAATAGTTAAATTTTCAACAACAAAATTTGTTTTTAGAAAAATAGTTAAATTTCTATCCAAAGAGATAAATTTTCGACAAAAATTATGAATCCTCAATAGAATATTTAAATTTTCAGTTAAAGATTTAATTGAAAACGAGAAGAAGCAAATTTTTAACAAACTAGTTAATTCAAAAAAAAAAACGAAAATTAATTTCTAGGAATATGATAAAATTCACAACTAAAGAGATGAATTTTCAACTAATATTATGAATCATCAATAGAATATTTAAATTTTCAGTTAAAAAATATATTTCAAAAATATATATATAATTTTTAAGAAAATACTTAAATTTTCAACCAAAAATTAGATTTTAGCAAAATAGTTCAGTTCCCAACCAAAGAGATAAATTTTTGACTAAAATTATGAATCCTTACTACAATATTTGAATTTCCGGTTAAAAATTTAATTTCCAATTGAAAGAAAAAGAATTTTAATTCCGAAATGAATTTGCGGCTAAAATGCTAAAACTTCAACAGAAATTCTGAATAAAAAATGTAATACATAATTGTTACTCGAATCACAAAAGATTTTAATTTTTAATAAAAACCTCTTGATTTCAACCACAGAAAATGAATTTTAAACAAAATCGTTAAATAATCAACCCGGAAGAATTAATTTTTTGTTTTAACCAAACACTTGCATTTTTAACCAAAAAACATTAAAGTTCTACAAAAACGAATTAATTTTTAAACAAAAAAGACTAGGTTTTTGAATAATAGTTGAATTTTCAACCCAGAGAGATTTTACTAAAATTTTGAAAACCAAAATAAAAATATTTGAAAAAACACAGATGAATTTCAAACTAAATAAATAAATTGTTTACTGCAAATTTAAGCGTCACGATAAAGCAAGTGGAAAATAAAAATATAAATACAAGGCAAATAAATTACTAAAAAGAATGCTGTATCAGGATTTGAATAATTTTCCTTGGCCATTAATATTCGAAGACCAGAATCTTTATCTTGTAAAACAATTTCAAATTCAAATTAAACAATTTCAAATTGATTACCCTTGACTGTTATTTAAAAAGTTTCTTATAAAAATTTCCTGACTTTAGCAAGTTTTTTTTAATTCCTTAATTGATTTCGAGATAATTTTTGAAATTTCGAACTGGAAATTTTTTCTTGTTCATTAAATAACCTTTATTGTTATTGTTAAACAAATAGAGCTTTAATTAACCAACGGGGATTAATCTTTCCTGAATAGGACAGCATTCCTTCTTTTGGAATGCCAACCTCCTTAAAAACTTCTCTATACCATCGAGGTCTTTTAAAACTGAATTAAAACTTGGACCACATTATTTATAATGATTATTTTAAATTGTTAAGATTGTTTTTTTTTTAACTAAAGCGATCAATTTTAAAATATCAAGTTTAGACTCTGGTCTTTAGAGCTGAACATTGGGTTTAACGGACTGTCGCTTTTCTTCCCACCCTTCCCCTTCCCCTTCCCATTATATTCCATGTAAGGGGTTTCTTTTGCATTTGGATCCCGCGAGTCCCTACTTTTAGGGCGAGTCAAGTGATTTTCCCAATTGTCTTGCAGCACACGGTTTTGGGACGCATGGTTGACCATGCGTTTTACCCTGATCCACCCTCAGGACCACTTCGTCGTTCTCTCGATCCTCAACCCTCTTTTAGAACGATCATCGAATTTCATCGTTATCCTCGCACCCCCACGTATACTTTGCACTTGCTGCCGCTTCGTTGACCGACGATCACAATTTTAATGGACTTCCTCGGTTCTTGCTTAATTGGGAGTAGCCCACTCTAAGATACACCAACTACGTCCCAACAACACCAAACCACCAATTCAAAGGGGAATGGCTTAATGGTCTCAAAAATTTAGGATATTTCAATTAGAATAAATCAAATTTTCAATTGAGCGGTTGGATCCGAGGAGCTAGTCACTGAGAAATCTCAGATTGCGGGGCTGGAAATCTTAGGAGAACTCTTGAAATTCTTAGAACTCTTGGAACTCTTAGAAAAGCTTGGAACTCTTAGAAAAGCTTGGAACTCTCAGAAATCTTGGAACTCTCAGAAATCTTGGAACTCTCAGAAATCTTGGAACTCTTTCGTCAAGCGTGGATCATTTACAAGTTCGTGACGCACACACTGTCTCGGTGAGTCAAACTGAGAGCCGACTCCATCCGAACGCCGCCGAGCTTAGCCGAGTCTGATTTCTCCGAGAGAAGCCCGATCTTGAGAAGTTCTGGAAATTTTAGCACTCCCGGCAACCTCAAGGAAATTTCAGCACTTTCGGCAACCTCAAAGAAATCTTAGCACTCCCGGCAACCTGAAAGGAATTTTAGCATTCCCGGCAACCTCAAGGAAAGCTTACCAGGAATTTTACAAATTCTTAAAAGAAAAATCTTTCAAATTGCAATTTGAACTGTTTTTAAAACAATAAGTTCAATTGTTATATTTTTCCATTATGCTATTATTCAGTTTACAATGCCTAATCTCAGCACCTCAAAGAAATCTTAGAATTTTCTATATGAATTCTATTGAGATTAATATTGTCTTGTTTTTTTTTAATTTTTTAATTGAAACACTAAAGTTTCAATAATACAGAAGCTCTATAAGAATTCTATTGAGATTAATATTGTCTTGTTTTTTTTTTAAATTTTTTAATTGACACACCAAAGTTTCAATAGTAAAGAAGAATTGAGAAGTTGGGTGCAATAAGACCCTACTTGTATTTCTAGAAGTCACTTGTTCCGAAAGGTTCACGGTACCATTTGCAATGTTCCAAATTCCAAATCAATCAATAAAGTTCAAAATTTTTAGAATTATATTATTTTAAACAATTTCAAACTAGAAACATTAAAAATTGAAAAATAAGTATTTTTTAACTAAACAAATCTTAAATTAAAAGTTTAATTATTTCCGTTTGAAATAGTTTAAACATCCTTGAAAAACTTTAAAATTTTATTTCAAAATCTTCATAAATCTATAAGTTGTTTGAAATTTTTTCATGTTTGAAATTATTTTTGAAATTTTTTAAGAAGTTCTAAATTTCTTTTAAAATGGATAAAATTTCTCTAAAATTAAAAAAAAATCATGCTTATTGTGTACAGAAAAAATTTGAGTCATTTCAACTTGTCTAAAGCTATTCATACCAAAATTTCGGTGTAAAAAGACACAGACTAATTTAAATTAAAATTTATATTTTTGCAGGTTTCAAATAAAAAATGTAGAAGCTTTTCCAGAATTGTAAAAAACTTCAAAAGAATCAAAACATTTTCTTAAGATTTCTAGGAAAATAGAAAATAATTTCTCATAAAAAAAAATTTTTTCAGAGAATATTTTAAAAGATATTTATTGAATTTTTTCTATAATTTTGAGAAAATCCTGGAAGTTTAAAAAAATGTCTTTAAAATATTCCAGATTTTCTTTTGAAAACTTTGGAAATCTTTTTAAATCTTTTAAAATATTCTTTTAAAATAATGTTTCAAAATGAAAAACCATTTTCAATTTTCCTAGGAATCTTAAAAAAATATTTTTTTTATTCTTTTAAAGACGGTCATTTCCCGGTTTTTCCCGGTCAAGTTTTTTAATTTTCCCGGTCAACTAAAAGTAACATATTCATACCTGCTGCGAAAACCAAATATTTATTTTAATTCATAACTCTCATCCTTAACCAAAAATGGAAATTAAACTTTTGGTTGAAAAAATTATTTTTCAACAAGAACTAACGGATTTTCAAGAAAATAGTTCAATTTTCGACCTTATTGATGAATTTTTAACTAAAATGATGAATCTTTAACTGGAATTGTTGAGTTTTTATTCAAAAAGATGAGTGTTGAACTAAAACAATGAATCTTCAATTAAAATATTTTAATTTTCAACAAACAAAAATTTATTCTTACCAAAAAAGATTAATTGTCAATAAAAACTAAAATATCAAATTTTAAGTTTAAAAAATTAATATTCAACCAAACAGAATGAAATATGCATTTGAAAAAAGATATTTTTTTAGTTGAAAAAGTGACTTTCCAAACAAAAAATAACTTCAAAAACAAAACTTTCAAAAGAATAATTAAATTTTCAAATAAAGTGATGAATATTCAACTCAAACTGTAAATTTTTAACTGGACTAGTTGAATTTTCTATTAAAAATGACAAATTTTCATCTCAATTGTTGAATTTTAAACCAAAGTGCAAAATCTTTTCGGTTAAAAATCCCGAAAATATAATTATTAATAAAATATAATTATTAATAAAACCCGAATTATAATTAAATAAATAATTA
>NC_046665.1:120595440-120668282 GCF_010883055.1 Belonocnema kinseyi | reverse complement strand
TAAATAATAAATAATAAATAATAAATAATAAATAATAAATAAATAAATAATTAAATAATTAGGACGAAAAAAAAATTTAATTTGAGCAGGCAGGGACAGCAGCGAAACGACGATTCCCTCTCCCTGATACCCGAGAATCAAAACAATCGGGTGTCAGGAAGATAGCATCGTGGTTTCGTTGCTGTTCATGCCTGCTCATTTTTTTGCCTTGTTAAGGGTGTTCTCTTAGTGCCGAATGTTGTTGATTATTTTTAACAAATGTTTTTTATTGTGATTTAATAAATAAAAAAGACGAAAGAAATAAAAAGAGAAGGAAGGAGATTTAGTTGGTTGCCAGCGCATTTTTATTATAATTCAGCACTATTTATTTTTTTTAATACTACCTTTACTACAGGAATTATTTCAAATTCCTTTCTTCCAAACCCGAATTATAATTCTTTAAAAATATTTATATTCCATGTCGAAAATTCCCTATTCCAAGTGAAATTATATTTCTTTATGGAAACTTTCCTTATCAAGACAACAAAAATAAATAAAAGAATTTGAGCAGGCAAGAACAGCAACGAAACCACGATGCTCCTCCGATGACACCCAAAAATCAAAACAATCGAGTGTGTCAAGGAGAGAGCATCGTAATTTCGTTGCTGTTCCTTTCTGCTCAATTTTTTTTTGCTTTGGTAAGAGTTTTATTTTTACAAGTGTTTTTTCCAAATTGCAATAGCAAAATTTAAAATTAGATTGTTATATTTATAACAAAAACTATCCTTTAAGATTCGTTATTTGAACTATCCTTGGTTTGCTAAATTTTCTTTTGTTTATATATAATTTGTGACTCCTTGTGGGTATGATTTTCCATTTTTCATTATGAGACACAATATTTTCAGGAGAATATCCCAAAAGGTATCAGAATTTCTCGCTTAAACTCTGAAGCGCCGTTAATGAATACGACTATTCGTCACCGTCTGTCAAATTGCAAAGAATACCAAGCCATTAAAACGTCACTATTGTCGATGATTTCAGCACGTTTCCACTTTTCCTCGAGGGTGCCGTTTCCCGATACAAACTTTAGGGGCGCGAGTAACTAAATTTTAGGGGAATCCCCTGAAAATTGAATCTAAATGATTACACTTGCAGAAAATAACTTGTAATTTATAACATCCATATCAAGTGCGAACAGGTTATTCTCGAAAATAAATAGTATTGCCACACAAAAAAACGTAGAATTTTTCTTTTCGGAATTATGGAATTTGAAATTGATTCATTAATAAAAAATTATCTTTTGGTTTTAACGAGAAGAATAAATAATAAGACCTTTCATGATTTTATAAAAAAATAGACTAAAAAGCATCTGAAATTAATTTATTTTTTCAGATATTAATTGTTCATACATCTAGTTTTTCTATAAACAAATTTTAAACAAAAAAACATAAGTTATTTCTACAATGAGTTATATATATAAAAAAAATAATTTTCTACAAAAAAGATTATTTATGATGAAATATTTAAATTTTCGACTTAGATAATGAATCATCAAACAAAAAATTATTTTTGTAAAAAGGTAGTTTAATTGTAAGCCAAGTAGTTGATTTTTTCAGATAAAAAAATTAATTTTTAACAAATTAGTTACATTTTCAACAAAATAGTTACATTCTCAACAAAATAGTTATATTTTTAACTAAAGATATATATTTTTAATGAAAGAATTTAAACTTTAATCAAATAGTTGAATTTTCAACAACAACAAATTATTTTTTGACCAAGACAATTAATTTAATACAAAAAAGACGAATTTTCAAACATACAGTTGAATTTTTGTCGAGGAATGATAAACTTTAAAGCAAAAATGCAATGATTAAATTTTCGGTTGAAAAATTAATTTAAAAAAATATATTCTCAACAAATTGGTGAAATTTCTAAATAAAAAATTGAATTTTCAACTACAATGATGAATTAAAAAAAAAAATTGAACTTTTAACAGATTAGTTTAACATTCAACTATTTGGTCGAATTTTAAACCAAAACGAACAATTTAGATAGAACAAAAAGATTAATTTTAAATTTAAATTAATGTAATTCAAATTTTTATAATGTATGCGTTTTTTAACCACATTGTTGAATTTTCAACTGGAACAGAAAAATTTTTAACCGCTTTTATTTCAAAAAGATAGAGTTTCACGCAAAAAAGAAATAGTTACATTTTATGTTAAAAATGTGGTTATTAAGCAAAAATCAAACTAATTTTTTATTAAATAATGTAACATTCAACTAGTTGATTTTCTTCTAAAAAGATTATTTTTGGCCAAGAAGATTAATTTACTATCAAAAAATACTAATTTTCAACCAAGTAGTTAAATTTTCGAAAAATTAAGATGAATTTGCAACCAAAAATTTACATTTTTAACTGAAAAACAAAATAACAAAAAAACAAAATAATTTATAAAAAAAAGAGTTACATTTTTAACAAAAGAGATGAATTTTCAACTAAAATGATTAACCTTCAACCAAAAAAATCAATTTTCAAGAAAAGAGTTTAATACTCGACAAAATAGTAAAAATATAAAAATTATTCTTAAACTTATAAGTTGTTATTAAACTTTTTGAATTTATTTTATTTGTTGACCAAGAAGAATAATTTTTTACCACAATTTTGAAGCAAAAATGGAAGTTGAATTTTTAGTTTACAAAATGAATTCTCAATATCAAATTAATTAATAAAAAAAAAATTTCAATTTGTAACCACAGAGAAAAAAATTAGTATTTAAAATAAAATTTAGTAGAATTAAATTATAATAAAAAATAAATCAAATATAGAAAAAATATGGAAAAATATAGGCTTTGACGCAAAAAAGAGTAGTTAAATTTTCAGTTAAAACTGTTATTTTTAAGCAAAAATCAAACTAATTTTTTATGAAAAAGTGTAATATTTAAATAGTTGAATTACTTCTAAAAAGATTATTCTTGACCAACAAGATTAATTTACTATAAAAAAGACTAATTTTCAACCAAATAGTTGAATTTTCGAAAAAAGAGGATACATTTTTAACCAAAAAGTTACATTTTTAACTAAAAAAATCAATTTTCAGGTAAAAAAGGAATAGCTAAATACTTAGATAAACAATTAATTTTTGATAAAAAAAAATGTCTAAAAAATAGTTAATTTTTAACAAAAGAAATGAATTTTCAACTTAAATGATTAACCTTCAACCAAAATAATCAATTTTCAAGAAAAGAGTTTAATACTCAACAAAATAGTGAAAATATAAAAATTATTCTTAAACTAATAAGTTATTATTAAACTTTTTGAATTTACTTTATTTATTGACAAAGAAGAATAATTTGTTACCACAAAGACGAATTTTTAACAAAAAAGTTGAATTTTTAACTAAAAAAGATCAATTTGGAAGTAAAAATGGAAGTTAAGTTTTTAGTTTACAAAATTAATTCTCAACACCAAATTAACTAATTTTAAAAAAAGTTCAATTTGTAACCACTGAGAAAAAAATAAATATTTAAAGTTAAATTCATTATAATTAAATTAAAATAAAAAATAAGTAAACATAACATTCAAAAAAGTATTTGATTTTTTAACAAAATAAAATTTTGTTATATGTTAGATGTTCTCATTGGGATTTAATTTTTCTTGAAAACAGGAAAAAAATAGAATTCTTTTTTTTTTTAATAAAAAAAAGGGATTATGGGAAAAGTGTTAAGCTTGAAATATGAAAGTTATTTCAAACTTATTGAGTTCTTATTGAACTTTTTGAACGTATATTATTTATTGATCAAGAATATTATTTTTATTATTAAAAAAGACAAATTTTAAAACCAAAAGTTGAATTTTTGAAAAAAGATAAAATTTTTATTAAATATTTAAATTTTTAATTTAAAAAAGAAGTTTTTGTCATTACAATAACTAATTTTTAACAAAATAGTTGAATTTTTAACCAGAGAGATAAATTCTCAACTAAAACGGTGAATTTGCAACTGTATAAAATCAATTTGCAACAAAAGACTGGCACATTTAACAAAATAGTCTATCAAGAAAGAAAATTATTATCTTAGAAAGTATTTGATTTAAAAAGGGTGTTTAATTATTAATTGTTGTATATTCTTATTAGGTACTATTAATTTAGTTGGTATTTAAAAAAAAAAAACTACAAAAAAGACAGAATCTTAAGGCACTTCAAATAAGTCACAGTTTCACTCGATCCACTATATTTTTAAAAGGATAAATTGTTGAACGTAAGATTTTTAGAAAATAATCTACAGGCAGTTATACCGGTTTTAACAGAGAGCTTTTTCCGTATTTTTTTTTTTTGCAATTAAAAATAGAGTGTGTTTTTGGGCTTGAAACCGGCAAGACTCTATTGTGTCTACTGGGCTGCCGGTTTCAGGCGCAATAACACACTATTTTAAATTGCAAAAAATTTTTTTCGGAAAAGCTCTCTCTCAAAAAGGATATAATTTTCTCTAGATTAAATGGTAAAAATATAACGCCTAAAAATTCATCCTTTTATACGTATAATGGATCAAGGGAACCAGTACTCATTTGAAGCGCCTTAAGACTTGAAATTTCAAGTTTATTCAAAATGTCCAACCATTCTTAAAATTTATCTTCAGGAAACATCAGAAAATCTATAAACCACCCTCCCCCTTCTTTTGCTACTAATCCTAATTTCTTCACACTACCCCCCCCCCCAAATTTGAGACGTAGTTTTAAGACCCCCCAAAGTTTCGTGTTCATAAATAAAGAAATAACAGTATCAAGTGCTGATCTGTGAAACAAAGCGACTATCTTCTCGAAGGTGAAAGATCTATATTGTAAGTGAGCCCTAAAATAATAATCTTGACAAATATTGTGCGGATGGGCGAACAATGGAGTTCGTTTTTGAAAGGGAAGATAAATCTGAAGATACTCTTAGCTCGTGGTTCCCCGACATTATCAGAATTCCATTAGAAGACTCACTCAGAAATGAGTTTTTACCTGTGAAGGTGTGCTAGTCCCACCACCTGTTGGGCGAAGAAAGAAGCAACTAGGCGAGCATAAAAATCAATAAGATAACTCGCAGGTGGATAAGTGCAGTTAGGCGACAAGTAATCTCGCTTACTGAGCCAAAAGAATCACTCCAATCCATTCTTCCTCAAAGTTCAAATCTTCAGGATTCAAGATCCGCATACCTTCGCGTAATTCCTCGGCTTCCTTCGACTAATCCGGATCGCATAAACCCGTCTTCTTAAACCAAACTTCAGAAAACATCGGATGAACCTCTCTTAAAAACTAGCTCACGCTTCAACACTCCTAACCTCTCATTCATTCATGAAAATTCATTTTATTTTCCCAAAAAGAGTATTTCGAAAAGTATTCTTCTCAATTTGAAAAAAAAATGGATGGATAAGTTTAAGAAACTTAGTAGGTTTTTTTTTAAGGCAAAAACCTTCATTTCAGATTTAAGATATTTTATTGAACTTGTGAATTAGTTTTAGAAAACTTTAATTATATTTTTTAATTTAAAAGAAATTTGTATGGATTTGTTTACAAGGGATACCAAATTTTTAAGTTAGACTATTGATAAAAAAAGGGAATTTCAACATTTTTCTTTTTTTCAAGCAAACTTTAATTTTATAATCGTATGTTAATTAACTTATTTTTTAACTAAAAAAACAGTATTTGTCACAAAATAGTTTTATTTTTAAGCAAAATAATCAGGCTGGTCAATATTTTTTTAATTTTTGTCTCCCGGGTTTCTCCCGGTTCTCCCGGTAAAAATTCGTGATTTCTCCCGGTTTAGAAAAAAATCAACACACGATGAGAAAATTTTTGTGTCTAATAAAGAAAAATACAGAGTTCATATCTCTTAATTTTGTATTTAATAACATGATAATATGCAAATTTAAAAATCGAGTAATAAACCGATTATTTAATATGATGTTTTAAATATTTTTTAACAATACTTGATCATTTGTAATTTTTAATTGCCAGCTTATGAAATTAAACAAAATATATTTTAATTATTTTCGAGAATTTAATTAAATTTAATGAAAATTAAATATTATAAGACTTAAATGTTGGAAAAATGTTCAAAATTAAATAATTTAAGATGAAAAACTTTTGAATTTGAATAATTTTAAATTTAAAGTAACATTTTACAATGTAATATTGAAAACTAAAACCTTTGAAACTTAAACGAATTTTCAAGCGAATAGTTGAATTTTCGAATAGAAAATATCAATTTTCAACACAAAATAAAAATTATATTTTGGGTAAAAAAAGTATTATTTAAACACGAAAGGAACGAACTTTTCATTTTGTTAAATCATCTGTTATTTATTTATATTTTATATTTATTTTTTTTATAATTATATTTTTTAATTTAAAAAAATTGCATGATGAATTTTGTTTTTAAAGGGCACCACATTTTAAAGTTAGGCTGTTGGTGAAAAAAGGTAATTTAACTTTTTTCTTTTTCCCAACAAAAATTTAATTTGGAAATTTCCAGTCAAACAACTTGTATAATGAATCTTGAACTGAAATAGTTACATTTTTATTTAAAAAAATTAATTTTCTGTTCTAAAAAAAGGAATTTCAATAATAATATTTAAATTATAAATTAAAGAGTTGAATTTTCATGTTAGTTGACTTAAAAAAAACAACAAACTTTTCATAAAATATTATTTATCCATCAAACGGATTAATTTTTAACTAAAATAATGAATCTTCAAATTAAAAAAAATGATCATTTAAAAGGTTTCCATTTTAAAGCAAATATTTCTGTTTTGAATCAAATAGTTTAATTTCAAAAAAAAAAAGAATTTTCGACTAAAAAGAGAAATTTTTAACCGAAAATTAAATGAGTAATTTTTTAAGTTATAAGCATTAATTTTCAGCAAATAAATAAATCATTTTCAGACAATTAAACAAGAATAAATTCCTAACAAACTTGTCGAATTTTGAATGAAATAATAAAAATTTCAAGCAAATAATAACATTTTGCAAGGAAGAAAGATGAATTCTAAACCAAAACTGTAAAAGTACACTTTTTAATAAGAAGACATTAACTATTAAACAAAATTAGTTTTATTTTTAACCAAAAGCAATCAAATATGTCCCAGAATCGATCAATTTTTAAACTAAAAAGACGAATTTTCAAAAATAGTGTTTATTTTTCAACGAAGAAAGACTTTCCTGCCAAAAAGGAAGAAAATCGACTTAATTTCTGAATTATTAAGCACAAAATTAAAATTTATTACCAAAAAAATAAAATTTTCAAGAAAAAAGTTAATTTTCAACCAAACAGTTGTATTTCAAACAAAATTATTTTCATTGTTAAACCAAAGCGATAAACATCTCCCAAAAGAGAGGAATTTTCAAATCAAAAAGAAATTTTTTCAAGAAAAGAATTGAATTTTCAACTGAGAAAGACATTTCTGTCAAGAAAGAAAAACATTCATTTTCAACCCAGAATAATGACTTTCTAACAAATTTCTGAAAATTTTCAATAAAATAGTTTAATTTTTAACCAAATAATAAAAATTTTCAAAGAAAGTTGAGGAATTCTCAACCAAATAGATAAATTTTTAATTAAAATGGTAAACCTTCGCCTGCAGTAGTTCAATTTTCTGTTAAAAAAATTAGTTTTCATTTAAAAAAAAAAGAATATTTAACTCTCGAAATTTATTTTCTGTGTTTCCAAATTTTATTCAACAGATTACTAGTATAAACAAAGAATGTTTTAGAAAATTTTGAATTTCAGGGAGGGAAAAAATTCCAATTCCATGATAATGGAATTCAGGTCAATTCAATTCTAAACTTTTTAAGGCACGACTGAATCACATTTCCTTACTGATGAGTCTAGTAAGTCATGAGCCAAGAACGAAATTTTCTAATCGAATTTTTGGAATTGAAAAAAATCGATTTTTAATCATTGCCCAACCCTTTTTTTAAAAACTTTTCTTTACATATTTTGAGCAATCCAATGCAAAAGGTTTAATTAAGATCCGTGGGTGACGGGGTAGGTTTCGAATGATTGAAAAGAATAAATTTATTTAAAATAAGAGTGAAACCCTTCAATAGTCCTCCCTTCTATAGCCCTTCCGAGAATCAAAGCCGCGTCGAAGGTAGGCGTAACAGGTGCGCGCGGGGAGCACGGGGTCTGATTGTCACTCAGGCCTGAAAAAAAAACAAAAACGGAGCGTTCTATAATGAGTTAGTTCCCACCCACCGTCGGCGCTATAGAAGAGTTTCACTGTAATGAAAAACAAAACCAAAATTGAGGATCCTGATACCAATTAAAACAGTCTTCTTCACAACAAACGTAAATATTTTTCGATTTTCCTATTTCAATTGCTTGAGTGTCACGTGACACTGATCCATGAAAGAGGATCCTTATTCGTGGCCGAATAAGCGCAGAGTTAACGCATCATTGTTGAAGGTGTGATTTTGGTGTGATGGACCTGCAGATTCTAATCTGTCGTGTTACCCATGGAGTCTTCTCATTGTGTTCCCGGTTCGTGCCCATCTCCCAGGAACGCTTCTTAGTGTCCCCAGTGGTCCCCCAATGGTCCCCCAATGATCCCCCCGTGGTCCCCAGTAGCTGTGAGCATTATGGTCAGAGAAATCGTCTCGCTTGTCTCTTTTCTTTTCCTCAACAAAAAATACCCTACTTTGTCTGCGCGCGTGGGACATTACGAGTTTTTCGACCGAACTACCTGCTACCGAAGTTGTACCTTTGGAAATCTGTAATGCACCTCAGCACCACAAATAGGCCAGACGTGGGGTAAGTCATCCCAAACTTAAGCCCCAGGCAGATGACAAAATTCACTGAATCAAGATTTTTCTCCAAATTCCATTTCTTGTAGAAAAACACACTTTGTCAAACATTTTTGCTCGGGGAATTTTAGTAGCAACCTCCCTAAGTGCCCGCCAACTTTTTCACATGGCCGATGAACTTCTCTAAGTACATGCTACATCCTTTAGTGATAACACTTTCTTAAATTCCTACCTGACCTCTGTAACTGACCAACCTCTGTAACTGCCCAACCTCTGTAACTGACCAACCTCTGTAACTGACCAACCTCTGTAACTGACCAACCTCTGTAACTGCTTGACTCTTGTAAATGCCTGCTGAACCTCACTAAGTGCTTGACCATGTCCAAATGTAAGAAAAAAATGTAATTCAATATTTAAAAATATAAATGATAGAAGTAAGCATAATATTTTTTAGCATTTAATCGAGACCCTTTATAAATGTCCATTCGATCTCTCTACATGCCCTCTCGGCCTTTTTAAATTCCTTACCATGACCAAAAGTAAGAAATAATATTAAATATTAAAAGATATATATTTTTGTTAATAAACAGAATATTTGTTTTCAAGAAAATTTAATGGAGACCCTCTCTAAATGCCCGCGACTCTCTTAGTGCCCGCTACCTTCCTTAGTGCAAACCAGAAATGAATTTCAATTTGATTTTTCTAAATTAATATATTTTGAAGTTTGTAAAAGATTTTTCATTTTAATTATTTATCAAACATAACTTGGTGTGAGTTTTCAAATTACCGAAAGAAAATAAAACTATTGGAAATGCTTATTACCGGAATTATAAAATAACGAATTATAAAATACTGAATTGTAAAAAACCCGAATTTTCATTTCCGAAATTATAAAATTCCTGAAAATAGTATATTCTCGAAATTAGCTGGAAAATTACTAAATTCCCGAACATTCAAAATCTCAATAATAGAAAATTCCAAAATTCGCAAAGAATTAATTAAGAATAGTTGAATCTTCAAAAAATATATTTTATTTAATCAAAACATTTGAATTTCAAACCAAAAAAGAATGTCTTCCTAAAAAACTTTTTGAATTTTCAACCCAATTGTTGCATTTTTAAGCGAAAAATGCGAATTTTCTAAAAAAATACATAAATTTTTAAGGAAAAAATTAATTTTTAACCGAGTAGTAGAATTTTCAACCCGAAAATAAAAATTTTTAAAAAAGAGTTGAGTTTTGAACCAAAAAGAACAATTTTCTAGCACACTTGTTTAATTCTCAACAAAATACTTGAAGTTTTAACAAAATAATAAACATTTTAATGAAAAAATACGAATTTTCAACAAAAGAGTTTAATTTTCAACCAAAAAAGACTTTTTGATCAAGATTGAAAATAATTAAACTTCTGAATTTTTAAGCAGATAACTTAAACTTTCTATAAAACAGTACAATTTTAAAGAAAAAATTAATTTAAAACCAAATAGTTGCATTTCCAATCTAAAGAGAAAGATTTTTAACAACACAATTAAATTCTAAACCAAAAACAATGACTTTCTAACCAATTTATTCAATTTTCAACGAAATAATTTAAATTTCAATTGAAAAATAAAATTTTTGGCCAAAAAAGATCAATTTTCAACCAAAATTATAATAGTACACTCTTTTCAATAAAAATCCAATGCACTTGAAAATAAATATACCATTAAAAATAAAGATTTTTCTGACAAAAACAAAAGGAATATTCGGCAATTTAATATTTTCCGGAATTTTAAATCTCGACAATTTACCTTTTGGAGGAATTTGAAAAGTCGACAATTCAATATTTGCATATTTTCGGAAATTTGAAAATTCTGGCTTCGAAATTTCAAAAATAAACATTCGGTATTTTGAAATTTTGGCGAAAATAATTCATGATTACACCCCGCATTTATTGTCAAAGTTCACTGTTATGGTCAAAAATCAAAAACTATTTGATTGAAAATTCCTTTATTGAGGAAAGATTTACAATTTTCGTTGAAAATTAATCTTTCTGGTGGAAAATATATTTTTTTGAATATTCTACTTTTTTGCTAGAAAATTAATCTCTTTGATTGTAATTTCACTTTTTTAGAAGTTAAACTATTTAGTATCCAATTCAGTTTTTTGGGTAAAGATTTATAATTTTGATTGAAAATGTATCTTTTTAGATAGAAAATTTATCTTTAAGATTGAAATTTGATCAATTTTGTTAAACATTCATCTTTTTCTATAAAAAAATTAATTTTGTTGGCAGGAAGTGAAACCATTTGGTTAAAATTTTATTTTTTTTTGTATGAAAAATGAATCATGTTCATTCAAATTAATCTTTTTGGACAAAAATTCATGTTTTTAGTTGAAAATTCTACTTTCCTGGTACAAAATTAATCTTTTTGGATAAAGATTCATCATTGTAGTATAAAATTTGGTTAAAAGAAATTTTTTAGCGAAAATTCATCGCTTTATTTGAAAATTCAGTTTTCCGCTTAAAAATTAATCTAATTTGCTTTTTAAAAAAATTATCAATTGAAAATATTAATCAAAAGTGAAGAAATTATACCTAGATCAAAATCAAAATTTAAAGTCCTATTTCACGTTCAATAATCGAGTTAATGTGCAGAATTCCTGAAAATAAAACAAAGAATGATCCTATTCCAATTTGAAAAAAATCCTTCTTCTTATAAAAAAGAAAAGAAAAGCCTTTCTATCATTATTTTAACTGAGAATTCAACTATTTGACTTTTTTTTAAAGTTAACTCTTTTAGATAAAAATTCATATATTTGATGAAAAAATCGTCTTTTTTGGCAAAAAAAAAAAGTTTTGTTCCAAAGTCGAGCTCTCTATCCACTCTATAGTCGCACCAGTTGTGTATCTTTTATTGGACGCATTGAATGTGAATGCGGCTGACTCCATCCGAACGTCGCCGAGCTCAACCGAGTTGAGCCGAGTCTGATCTATGCTGGAGAGTCGCGCTCCGAATTCGATTGAGACTGCCGCATTTATAATTGTCAGATTTCAAGATTTCTTAGTGATTCTCCCCTCTGATTTTTTTACACCATTTTTATATTAATTCATTTCCACAAGGCGGCAAAAGTCAATGAAAATTCGTATAAAAGGACCTAAATTTGTATTCTTTTGAATCAGGATCATGATCCAAGAATCAGGATGTAATCCGCGCTGATTTTGCGGGATCTTGTCCGAAGAATTACGTCGAGGCGAAGAGACGTGAAGGCATTTTTTTCGGCTTTGTTAATTTTCATCTGTGTCGTTTTTCGAATCTAGGCTCTCAGAAGTGAGAATGAGAAACGATTATCGGAATGATGGAGATTCTCGGGGAAGCAAATCTACCACAGGAATTGTCCGCACATGTCCGCGGATGCCGACAAAGTGAAAAATTTCCCGCTGAGAAAGATTTAAGGCGGCCTTCTTCCTCGACGTCTTCTTCCTTTCAAGATGAAGACGGAGAAAAGGAAAAATCCCGTTCGTCACGCGCTCTTCAAACATCATTTTACTGCACCTATCATCGATGCTTTATTTTCAAATCACGTGTGAAATCAACATTTTCTCAAAATTAACGCTTTTTGTATTCAGCCCGGCTTTTATTTATGGCTTGACTATAAAATTGAAAAGTGCAGAAAGATTTTTTATTTTAATTTATTTATTAGGTTTATAAATATTGAGGAATACGTCACACAGTGGGAGGAAATGCACTTTTTTTCGTTTTAAAAAAATGTCCAGAGTCTTCAATTTTGGTCCGATTTTGATTTCTTTTTAAATTAAAGTTCATTAAATTCTTAAGAGCTTGACGCTCGGAACTTTCATCTGCTCTATTTGCTTATTAATAATTTGTCAACTTAAGTATAGACAAAATTTAATTTTGTACATAATATCTCATGGAATAAAAATAATTTGTTTATTATTCCATTTACTTGTTATAGAAAAGTTTATAAACAAATTAGCAAATATTCTTATTATCGGTTAAAAAAATTATATTTGCTTAAAATGTTTGAATTCTCAAATTTTAATATTTTGCCACAATATTTTTTTATAACAATGGTTATAATAAACTTTTCAATTACTTTTTGTTAATTGAATGTCATTCCTACAATAATATGAAGCACTTTTGGCAAACTGGTTTCGGTTTAACCGTAACCAATCAAAACCGTCCTTGGCGTGAATGATCCATGCTTGGCAAAGATTTCCAAGATTTCTGAGAGTTCCAACATTTCTGAGAGTTCCAACATTTCTGAGAGTTCCAACATTTCTGAGAGTTCCGAGATTTCTGAGAGTTCCGAGATTTCTGAGAGTTCCAGGATTTCTAAGAATTCCAAGATTTCTAAGAATCCCAAGAATTCTGAGAGTTCTGAAATTTCTGAGAGTTCCAAGATTTCCAAGAATTCCTCAAAGAGTTCTCCTAAGATTTCCAGCGCAGCAATCCGAGCTCTCTGAGTGACTAGCCATTGGAAAAGTCGATGTTGTTAAAAGTTAGAGAGAATATTTTTAATATAAAGTGGTTGAAATTTCCAGAAAGTGTGAAAGATGCTAGTTCCTAGGATTTAAAAGGGCTTTTCAGCTGTTTTCGAAAAGTCTGCGAAAAATGTAAAATCTGTCAGCAAGGATTTTTCGTACATCCTTGGTTCTGACCTTATCTGCTTTAACGCCTCTATTGTGGGCTGGATTGAAAGGAAACCCAACAGAGGATGCTTCCACGAAGATGAGCCCTTGGGCCAGTTGTCGGGAAACTGAGATCTATATCCCCTTTGTCAAACTCGACATCTCATTTTTTTCCTCACAAAACGGTCTTTCCAACTCTCCTTTTCCAATTTTCAAACCTAAAATTATCTCCTTTTAAAACCTATCCTCAAACAAGTAAATAAAAAAGTATCAATCAAAATTTATGGTAGATGTCAAATATATTTAGAGATTTACAATCCTGGTGCCATTTTCACTGGAGCTATGGAGTACTCTCGATTTAATTAGCAACAAATTAGTCTGGGAGAATTGAAAAAATAAGGTCACCTTTGTCAGAGTGGCGATTACACTAAAAAATATTAATTTACAACAAAAAAAGGATAATTAAACTTTTAGTTAAGAAAATAAATTTTCAATAACAAAAAACGGATTTTCAAGAAAATAGATCAATTTTCAACCTGAGAAAATAGTTGAGTTTTCAACAAAACACTAAATTAATTTTTATTTAAAAGGACTAAGAAAAATCAACAGATTTTCAACAAAATACTTGAATTTTAAACCACAGTGATGACTTTTTAAGTGAAATTATGAATCTTTAACTGGAATAGTTAAACTTTTAACAAAAAAGATCAATTTTCAACTAAAACGATGAATATTTAACTGGAACGGAAAACGTGAATTTTTAAACAAAAACGTTAATAATCCATCGAAAAAAATTAACTTTTACAAAAATTCTCAAACAAAAAGTTGAGTTTTTAAGAAAAACAATTTTTTTAATTTCTAAGAAAGTTGTTCAACTTTAAAATCTAGTTTTTAAATTTTTAACCAAAAAGATGAACTTTTAAACAAAGAGTTTAATTTTCTGCCAAAAGAAAAACGAATTTCAATAATTGTCCAACCAAATTTCAAACACCTTTTAACACAACAGAACAAAAAGTGCAAAATAATTAATTTTGAAACAAATATTTTAATTTTGCACTAAAACAACAAAAATTGATTTTCATTCAATTCAATTTTCAACCAAAGTAATGAATTTTGAAATAAAATTATGAATCTTCAACTGTAATACATAGTTAAATCTTTAACCAAAAAATGAATTTTCAACGAAACGATTAATTTTTCAATAAAAACAACAATTTTTTACCAAAAATACAATTATTTAACAAAATACATGAACTTTTAACGAAATAGTTGAGTTGTTAACTAAAAAAATTATAATTTTCAACTGAATATAAAATAGTAACATGTTTAGTTAAAATTTGTTATTTAATAGCAAAAATAAGAGTTTTCAACTAAAACAATAAATTTGAATTTTCAAACTAAAAAAATTAATTTTTACTAAGAAATATAAATTGTCAGCCAAAAGTTGAATAATTGAATTTTAAGATAAAAAAATTAATGCTTAATAAAAAATATGAATTTTTAACTAAAACTATGAAATATGCAATACGAATCAGTTAAATTTTTAGTTAAAAAATTACTTTTCACAAAAAAACTACTTTTAAAAAAAATATTGATTTTTTTCCAAACAAAGTGATGAATTTTCTTCTAAATTGTTTAAGTCTTTAGCTTAACATTAAACTAAAAAGATGAATTTATATAAAAAAGATAACTTTTTAGCCAAAAATTGAATTATTAAATTTTAAATCAAAAAATGAATGTTCAATCCTAGAGATGACTTTTTAGCTAAAATTATGGCATTTTCAACTGGAATAATAGTTAAATTTTTGGTTCTAATAAATAGTGATTTTCGACCTAATGAAAAACAAATTTTCAACAACATAGTTAAATTTGCGACAAATAAAAATCATTTTCTTTCAAAGAAAAAAATAAGTTTTTTACGAAAAAAATAGAATTTTAATAAAATACGTGAATTTTCAATTTAAAAATTTTCAAACAGCCAGTTTAATTTCTGAATTTTTTAACCATATACTCGAATTTTGTTCCAAAAAAAGATAAATTTTTAAACAAAAATAGAATGCTTCATTTTTCTTTAAAAAATCTAATAGTTACATTGTTAGTTTAAAAAAATTGATTTCCAACAAAGCAGTGACATTTTTAACCAGAGATGAATTTTTTATTAAAATGATGAATCTTCGATCAAAAAAATAATTTATAAAAAATAATTAAACTCGAATTTTTAACCGAAAAGAAAAATGTTAAAACAAGAAGATTAAAAATATTGGATTTCAGCCAAAAATAGAATCGCAAGATTTTCTGATAAAAATTTAATTCTTAGTAAAATAAAGGATTTTCAGCAAAATATGCAAATTTACTACTGGAATAGTTAAATTTAAAAAAAAAATATTTTCAAGGAATCAGTTACATTTTTAATTAAAATTATGAAGCTTTAACAAAAGGAAATAATTTTTAACAACATAGTTTAACTTTTAAACAAATAGTTGAATTTTTAGCTAAAGAAAGACAAAAATTTCCTGTTCCAAGCCAAATTATACTTCTTTACGGAGACGTCCCTTATCAAGATAAATAAATAAATAAATAATAAATTAAATTTAGCAGGCAGGAATAGCAACGAAACCACCGTCGGTTTGTTGCTGTTCCAGCCTGCCCAATTTTTTTATTTTTTTCATTTTTGCCTTAATAAGGGTGCTGCATGAGTACCTAAACTTTAGCGATTATTTCTTACAAATATTTTTTCATTGTTAATTGATAATGATAAAAATAAAAAATGCAAAGGAAATCCATTTTTTTTTAAATTGAAAAAATTATTGCCTATATTTTTAAAATATCAATTCCATTATCAAAATTATAACAGCGAAGAAAATCTCACAAAGCAATGAATTTTTAAAGTTTTTTTCATGAATAGAAAATAATAAAACTTCAATAGTCAATAATGATTTAATTAGAGTAAACTAAGATATTCTGAAAAGTCTGCGACTGTAGATAAAATAGAAATCACTTTTCTAAATTTATAAAAATTATTATAGAAATAATGAAAAGTTTAAATTTTCTTTCCGATCAAGTCACCTTACTATTCTCCCAACTTAGATAACGTAAAATCTTGAAGTCACTGTCAATAAAGTAACTTACACCGCCATCTGTTAGAAAATTATAGAACTTACGATAAAAAATTTAATTTGCAATAAAAAAATATTGAGGCAATTAATCGAGATGAAAAGTATCCTATCCCTCAAGTTGGACCAAATAGCACACAGTATAAAATTTTTTATTAAGATCGGTTAAAGAGTTTCGGAGTTTAGTGGCGACAAACATCGTGACACGGAGATTTCTATAAATATAGATTGTAAATAGCAAGAAAATTATTCAGCGAAAAGTAAAAAAATAAGAAAACAGTTTTGGAAGATTTATCCTATAATTTCCCCAAGGTGGTAAAAACACCTGAAGCGAAAATTGGTCAAGAAATCAAAATAGAATCTCGGGTGATGCAATAAAGAAAAAAAATTGGTATAACAAGCCGGAACGATCCACTTTTTTGAAATTTGAAGCGAAGGGAACTTTCCGGATGATGAGGACATGCGGTCGAATAGATTTCGGCTTGGGATGCAAGTAAAGCAAAGTAAAGGACATCGGGGACAAAACACATGATCGCCTCCTTTGTAACCTCACACCTTCAACAAAACCGATCTGTTCGGGCACGTCGAAAGGTTTCAGTGGGGCACCCGAGTCTTCTCAATTTGGCTGAAATACCGAAAAACGGAGAATCTTCAGTGCTCTGGACAAGCCGAGATATTCTTTTCAATGGTCCCTTATAATCGGCAACGTTCCGCGCCCCATCATTGTGAATGAGCCAATGTCGATCTTCCAAATCGAAAATGCGGGACGCGGGTGGATAATACCCCGACGATTGTCATCTCTTTCCTCCTTTCAAAAAAAAATTTTCTTTCAACAAATACAATTTTTGAAACGAATCTTCACTACAAGTTTCTATAATCAGGTTCATAACTTTATAATTTGACGAAAGGGTGACCGAAAAGGAACGAAAAAATAATTTTCTATTGAGAATCTCGTTACCAATTTTGGGCAATTTTTCACTCTCCTCTGTGACAACCCTTGATTTGGTTGTGGACCCCCCCCCCCCCACGAAATGTAACTTACTCTTTTGGTAAAACTCGATTTTAGGCACATAATTCTGAAAAAATTGGTTAGTTCGGCCAACTATTTACTTAGTTACTGGTACTAACTGAATAGTCACTGCAACTAATGGAATTGTTGTACCCACTAATGAATTAGCAGTATCAACTAATAAAATAGCTCAACTAACCATTTTTTCAGTAAATGATATTTCTTTTTATAGTGAGTCAAGTTGCCAATATAAGTATATTGTCCTAAGTGACTGTGACGAATTATAAACATTGGTAATAAATGAATAATTTTAATAAAAAAGTGATTTTCAGAGTAACAATTATTGAAATAAGTATTATTGAATTTCTAAACTTAGAAAGGTACATTTTTAACTAAAAATAAAATCTTTAGACTTTAAATTGAAAAAAACGAATTTTAAATTATTAACAAACAAACGAATTTTCTACCAAATAGTTGATTTTTTATTATACTGATTATTGTACTTTGAAATTTCTATACAAAACAGTTGAAGTATCAAATCAAAAATATGAAATTTTGGTAAAAATTTAATTTTATACCAAAAAAGATGAAATTCCAACAAAATGCAAGAACTCTCAAACTAAAAGTTGAATTTTCAACTAAACTAGATTAATTTTCGACACCAAATTTTTCTTTAAGAAAACACTCTAATTTTAACTAAAAACTGAATTTTTATTTTAAAAATCACGATTTTCGTCCAAAAATGAAATAAGTAAATTTTCAATTACTAAAGTAATTTTTCAACAACAAAAAAGGAATTTTCATGAAAATCCAAACGTGAACCAAAAAGATGAATTTCTAAGCAAAAAGATTAATTTACTACCAAAAAAGACCAATTTTCCAGAAAATTCAAGAATTTTGAACAAAAAAAGGAATTTTTAAAAAAGAACTTGTTTAATTTTTATGAAAGCAGTTCAACTCTAGAACCCAGTTTTGTAAATTTTAAAACAAAAACATGAATTTTTTAACAAAAACAATAATTTTCTACCTAAAAAAAAGAGCAAATTTTTACCCGAATTCAAAAATTCTACAAAAAAGATTTGAAATTTCAACTAACAAAAATTATTATTAAAATAAAAAGATTGATTGAAAGGTACCTAACAAGACGCACTTTTAATAAAATTCAAGAATTCTCAACAAAAAGTTGAATTTTTAAGAAAGAAGAAATGTTTTTTTTATTTTGTAAGAAACTAGTTCAACTTTAAAACACATTTATTAAATCGTTAAAAAAAATAATTTTTAAACGAAAAAATTAATTTACTACCAAAAAAGGCAGATTTTTAACAGAATTCCAGAATTCTGAAACACAAAATTGAATTTCAATTTAAAAAGGAATATTTTTTAAACAAAGAGATCAATTAACTGTCAAAAAATATCAATTTTGAATCAAATTTGAAAATTCTCAAATAAAAAAAATAATTATCTACCAAAAAAGGACCAATTTTCCATAAAATGCAAGAATTTTCAACAAAAAGTGGAATTTTTGAAAAAGAATTTTTGAAAAAGAATTCCTTTAATTTGTAAGAAAGCATATCCACTATAGAACCCAGTTGTTCAATTGTTAACCAAAAACAATAATTTTCTAACGAAAAAACGAATTGTTACCCAAACTAAACAATTCTTAAACAAAAATTTAGCTTTTCAACTAACAAAAATGATTTTTTAAGCAAAAAGATTTATTTAATAGTACATAAAAAGACGCATTTTTAATAAAATTCAAGAATTCGTAACCAAAAAATTGAATTTTAAACTTAAAACATACATTTTCAAATAAAAAAATTAACTTATCACCAGAAAAGAAGAATTTTCCATAAAATTGAAAAATTCGCAACCAAAAAGTAGAATTTTTAATTAAAAATATTAGTTTTTGAAACAAAAATTAATTTACTAATAAATAGCCGAATTTTCAATAAAATCCAAGAATTCTCAACAAAAAGTTGAATTTTGAACAAATAATTTTTATTTGCTTTTTACGAAATTAGTTTAACTTTAGAATCTAATTCTTAATTGATAACCAAAAAGATTAATTATTTAACAAATATTAATTTTTTACCGAAAAATAACTAATTCTTATAATAAAATTCAAGAATTCTTAAATATAAAGTTGAGTTTTCAACTAAAAAAAAAAATATTTTTTAAACTAAAAGATTAATTTACTACCAAAGAAGAAAATTTTTTAACAAAATTCAAGATTTCCCTAACAAAAAGTTTATTTTTTAGACAAAAAGATTAATTTACAACAAAAATAGGCGAATTTTCTATAAAATCCAAGAATTATCAACAAAAAGTTGAATTTTTAAAAAAGAAGAAATGTTTTTTTATTTTGTGAGACATTAGTTCAACTTAAAACCCATTTGTTAAATCGTTAAAAAAAAGTGAATTTGTAAACAAGAAGATTAATTCACTACCAAAAAAGACAGATTTTTAACAGAATTCAAGAATTCTGAAAAACAAAATTGAATTTCCAATGGAAAGGAAGAACTTTTAAACAAGAATATAAATTTACAACCAAAAAATACCAGTTTTTAATAAAATTTGAGAATTCTCTACCAAGAAGTTGAATTTAAAGCCAAAAACATAAATTTTTTAAGAAAAGCATTAATTTGCTACCAAGGAAGACAAATTTTTAATCAAATTCAAGTGTTTTAACTAAAAAAGTTAATGTTTCAACTGAAAACATAAGTTTTAAAACAAAACGATTAATTTCCTTCCAAAAACATTCAACTTTAGAATCTAACTCTTAAATTGCTAAACAAAAATATTAATTTTTAAACAAAGATTTATTCTCTACCGAAAAATAACGAATTTTTAATAAACGCGTAATGTTACTTTGACTTTGAAACTCACTCGCCTTCACTGTTAGCAACCATAGATTTTGTAAGACCCCCCCTCCACCCCACCCCACTTAAAGTCATAACGTAGTTTATGAACGATCTTTTACGAATAACGCCGATCGATGGTGAATGATAGCCACATGATGGTCGACGCAAAAATGCTTTTAACGAACCCAGCATGCTTTTACCCGCAGTTATAGGATCATTTCATCTACCAGTTTTGCACAATTTTAGAAATACAGAGAAACTCCGATATAGAGCCCCCCGATATAGCTGTTCAGAGAATTGACGCCGCGCCACAAGTAGGAGTAAAATGAGCTACGCGGGGGTGTGGGGCGTTGGCTCAGACATGACCAAAAAAATCGGATTAAAACTCAATCGGGTTTGTTCACCACAACCGCCAGTCAAGAAACCGGCACAGTATCAGAGTTTCGCTGTACTTCAGGTCAAATTTTACACTCCAAAAAATGGAATAACAACCTTCATTTCGTTTTTCGAAACAAAATAGGAGGAAGTTTTCAATGCCCCTGTTTTACCCTATTCAGAAAGCTAATAAGAAAAATATCCAGGAAAATATTTATCAAAACACTTTAAAATGGATGATTAAAATTCGAAATAAACTTTTAATGTTCGAGAAAATGAGTGGAAAATGTAGTAGCAAAATTCATACAAAGCGCACAATGCTCGTTTCAAGGATTTCTGAGAGTTTCCGACGGTGTGAAAGGACGACGTGGAAAATTCATTGAGAGCAGCATGGCGGAACGGCAGAGTCAATTATCATCCCTTAAATAACAGGGCTGTTTACGATTTTCGACCTCGTAATGTCGACGTCAACTCTCCCTCATGGGGTGGAAAAGGGGTTTGAAATAAGAGGGATGAATGGAATAGAACCGCATTAAGATGGCAGCATCTTTGCTTAATTTCCTTCCAAGGCCGTGATGTAGGTGGAAACGAGGTTTATTGACGAACAGACTTAATTAATGTTTAATTAATCCTGGGAAACCATATGAAGACACTAAAATGACAACTGGATAAGGAAGAGAAAGTAAATTTTCAAGGATTAACATTTTGATATTATAGAGGTATAATGCCATTATTGGAAGCGTGCCTTGATTTTAAGGGGTTTCCAAGAGATAGCGTTACTTGTACTATATCGCATTGACGTTTACATGTAATGGGAATGTTTTAAAACCAAGTAAATTGGGTACCGTACGAACCGAAGCCAAGAGACTATTTACTTCATACGAAGATGTCAAAAAATGGGTCAAATCGTGGTCAACTACAACTACTTTTTTCAAATAAACCCGCAATCAGAAAAAAAATCCCTAAAAATAATGCACGCTCCCAAAAGTTTGCCGTGTCTTCATACGTTCTAGCTGAAAATCGACACCTTTTACTCACAATTGAAAATCTTAAACATTATTATGAAAGAGACTTTGGAAGTAACTGACGTACGTGGAAAAAGGCTTATTGACGAAGAGACTTAATTAATGTTTGATTAAACCTGGAACACAATATGAAGACCCTAAAATAACAACTGGATGAGGAAGAAAATAGAAATTTTAAAGGATTAAGATTTTCATATAATAAGGTATTTTGTCATTTTTGGGAGCGTGCATTAATTTTGAAGGATTTCTAAGAGATTGGGTACCGTACGAACCGAAGCCAAGAGACGATTCACTTCTTATGAAGATGCCAAAAAATGGGTCAATTCGTGGTTAGCTTCAAGAGACGAGTCTTTCTTCGGACTTGATATCCTTATGCTCTCAGAAAGATAAGAGAACCACTTTTTTAAATAAACCTGCAATTGGACATAAAAAAATCCCTAAAAATAATGCACGCTCCCAAAATTTTTTTATGTCTTCATACGTTCTATCTAGAGATCGACACCTTTTACTCACAATTGAAAATGTTAAAAATTATTATGAAAGTGACTTTGGCAGACACAGAAATTGATACATATGTGGATCGCGTGGGACCTAAAAGAAGGGAGGACAAGGAAGTTTAAGGAGCTTGATTTATGCAGGGCAATAGTTGGAAGCACGCAGAATTCTCCCTCAACATAATAGTGTATTTCTGTCTATATTGAACTAGGCTACTCCCTGTTCCGGACCAGATTAGTTCGGTCATTGTGTCCTCTAGCCTCCAGTCTGACATGCAATGTGCACACAATCTGTCAACCTTCCCTGACCAAATTACTTATTTGGGGTTAAATATCAAGACCCACGCAAATGCAGTCCAATGACCGAATTTCAAGAAATTAGGAGCAAACATGAGTAAAATCCCAGATTTTTTAATGCATTTGAAAAATTATGAAAGTATAAAATGGTGTTTCTAGAAGCAATTCTGAATTGGCGCAAGCCTGGAAGTCCATCTTCCTCCTCAATAGCCTATTCCAAATTTTGAATTGATATCTGAATCCGAATGTCAAAAATATAATGAATTCTGTTAGGGTTGAAATATCCTCTTCATTAGATACACAAAGTGAACAACATTTTTCTGATGTTTCACATGCATGAGTAGGTTAGAGACGGTGGAGGAACACTGATATCTCGATTTGTCTAATAGTCCTACCACGTCATGTCAGTAGCAAAGTCGCCAGTGGAAAAAAAAAAACAATTTTGGCAAATTTTCTGGTAAATAGGTCTCTAATGATCGATCATAGAAGGGGCTGAAGCTGACGCGACTGCGATATAATTTATACCGAAGCTTCCCTTATAAGTATTACGGGGGAGTATAACATAACTCGAGGGAGGCATCTGCTGCGCATTAGACACGGGTCGAAGGACACTGCTTGCCTTGTCATTACTTGCATTGCTTTCCCAGCAAGAGTCAAGTGGGTCAAGTAGATATGTAATGAGAAAAACATCAGGGGTGAGAACTATTTCATATTTTCATAAAACCATTTTTATTTCCGAAAAGCAGGTCTAATTCTTGTTTTAATTAACAATTTATATTTTAAACAATCATTCGTTTTTCAAAGATTTTATTAACCTGTTTAGGGATTTATGACTCTCTCAAGACTTTTATTTATTATTTTATTTTCTGCCCTGGAAATTTTATTATTTTGGGATCGCTCATAAAATATGTCATCACTTTATGGGGGGAGGGGGGTCTCACTAAATTTACGGTTGGTAACGGAAAGAGTCGCTCCAAGTAAAAGTTCAAAATTAAAGTTTTTAATTAAGAATTCTTGAATTTTATTGAAAATTCCTCGTTCTTGGTAGCAAATTAATTTTTCTATTTGAAAATTAATTTCTTTGTGGTTAAAAATGTAACAAATAGATTTTAAAGTCGAACTGCTTTCTTAAAAATTAAAAAAAAGAATCTACCTTAAAAATGCAATTTTTTGTTCAGAATTCTTAAATTTTATTGAAAATTCTCTGTTTATCTAAAATCTGTTTATCTAAAATCTGTTTATTTAAAAATTCATCTTTCGTAGTTGATATTTAAACCTTTTGGTCCTGAACTGTTGAATTTCATAAAAAAAATTGTCTTTTTTGTTAGTAAATTAATCTTTTTGTTTAAAAATTGATTTTTTTAGTCAACAATTTAACTAGATTTTAAAGTTGAACTACTTTCTTGAAAATTAAAAAAAATTCTCTCTTTCTTTTTTCGAAATTCAATTTTTTATTCAAAAATCTTGAATTTTGTTAAAAGCTCGTCTTTTTTAAATCTTCCAGTTTGAAAATTCATCTATCTTAATTGAAAATTCAAGTTTTTCGTTGAGAATTCTGGAATTTCGGTAAAAATTCATTTTTTTCGGTAGAAAATTAATGGCTTTGTTGAAATATTCATGCTTATGGTTAAGCATTTGATAAATAGGTTTTAAAATTGAACTAATTTTTAAAAATTGAAATTTTCGTCGTTTTTGTTAGTAACTTAATCTTTTTGTTTAAATATTCATTTCTTTTAGTTGAACCTTAAACTCTTAGGTTGTCAACTTTTGAACTTTATTAAAAATTCTTCTTTTTTGGTAGTAAATTACTTATTTAAAAATTCTATTTTTTGTTAGTCTAGAATTCAAATTTTTTATTCAGAATTCTTCAATTTTGTTCAAAATTTGTATTGTTCGGTAGAAAATTAATCTTTTTAGTTTGAAATTTAACAACTAGGTTTAAAAATTAGACTAATTTCTTAAAAATTAAAAAATTATTTCTTTTTTTAAAATTTAACTTTTTGGTAGAAAAATCTTCAATTTTCTTGAAATTTTATTGTTGTTGTTGTAACTTCATATTTTTATTTAACAATCCATCTTTTTGTTTGAAAAATCATCTTTTATAGTTGGAACTTCAAATTTCTGTTTGAGGTAAATTATTTATTTGAAAATTAAACTTTTTGGTACAGAATTCTTAAATTTGGTTAAAAATTCGTCTTTTTGGTAGTAAATTAATTTTTTTATTTAAAAATTAATCTTTTTATTTAAAAATTCATTTTTTCAGTTGAAAATTCAACTTTTTGGTTGAGATTTCTTAAATTAAGTTAAAAACCAAATTTTTATAGAAGATTATTAAACTTGAACTACATTTAAAAAAATTCATTTCTTAGTTGAAGAATCCAAATTTCAGTCAAAAATTCATCTCTTTGGTAGGAAATTGAACTGTTTTAAAAAAAAAAATTGTTTTGGTTGGAAAATGACTTTGATATTTGAGAATTTATCTATTCTATTGTTGGTCGAAAATCGTTTTTTAAAAGTAAAAATTTAACGTCTTGTTAAAATTGAACTATTTAAAATTTTAACTTTTTGGGTTGAGAGTTCCCGTATTTTTTGTATTAAAATTCGTCTTTTTTTTGTATAAACTTAACTTTTTTCCCAACATTTCATATTTTTGATTTGATAATTAAACTGTTTTGTATATAAAATTCGTAATTTTGTTCTGAAAGTTCAAGAATTAATTTTTTTGCATAAAATATTTGGTAGAAAATTCATTTTTTTTCATTCTATAATACCCGGATTAACAGTCATGAAAAATTTAATTATTTCCCAAAAATGGCAACGTTGTTTACGAATAATCCCTTTTTGAAATTTCATATAAAGACTTTTTGAAATATTTCCTATAGCCAACCGAAAATCATCCTTCCTTTCAAAAATTCCCTCTTTAAAGTCAGAACTACAATAATTCTTTCAGGAAATTTGTAATATACATTTATAGAATTTCAAATAAATACTAATTTACGAGTTTGAGTGTGTTTTCATGTCCCTATCAAATTGTTTGGTGGAGGTTAACACGACCATAATTTCATGGCGTTTTTTTCAATAAGGATTCGAAACAGCACTTAGGTTGTTCGAAATCGATGTCCCTTCAAAGAAAAGCAAGCTAGCATGATTCTGGATGATAAATCTACGAGATCTGCTATCTGTCGAAATGGACATAACAGGCACGTGTTGCCCAGAAAGGCTGACCCTGTCCCTCACCATGACCATCATCATCACCCTGAGCCCCAAACCCCATAAGGGTCCTTCGTCCTTTTGTCGCATGACACCCAGCTTGTTTGCTTCCTAACGCTCTTCCTTCTCTATTTGATCCGAGGGACTACTCACTGAGAAATCTGGAAACCTTGAAACTACGAATGTGGCCGTCTTAATCGGATTCACATGCTAAGATTTTATTGAGGTTGCAGGAAGTGCTAAAATTTCATTGAGGTTGCAGGGAGTGCTAAGATTTCATTGAGGTTGCAGGGAGTGCTAAGATTTCACTGAGGTTACAGGGAGTGCTAAGATATCCTTGAAGTTGCCTGGAGTGCTGAAATTTCCTTGAGGTTGCCTGGATTGCAAAAATTTCCTTGAGGTTTCCGGAACTACTCAGATTTCCTTGAAGTTTCAGCGAGTGCTAAGATTTTCTTGAGCTTGCCTGGAGTGCTCAAGTCTTCTTAAACTTGCCGGAATTGCCAAGATTTCCTTAAAGTTGCCTGGAGTGCGGAAATTTCTTCGAGGGTGCCTGGAGTGTCAAAATTTTCTTAATGTTGCTGGGAATGCTAAGATTTCCTTGAGGTTGCCTGGAGTGCTGAAATTCCCTGAGGCTGTCTGGATTCCAAAAATTTCCTTGAGGTTTCCGGAACTACTCCGATTTCTTGGAGGTTTCAGAAAGTGCTAAGAGTTTCTTGAAGTTTTAGAGAGTGCTAAGATTTCCTTGAGCTTGCCTGGAGTGCTCAAGTCTTCTTAAACTTGCCGGAATTGCCAAGATTTCCTTAAAGTTGCCTGGAGTGCGGAAATTTCCTTGAGGTTGCCTGGAGTGTCAAAATTTTCTTAATGTTGCCGGGAATGCTAAGATTTTCTTGAGGTTGCCTGGAGTGCTGAAATTCGCTGAGGCTGCCTGATTCCAAAAATTTCCTTGAGATTGCCGGAACTACTCAGATTTCCTTGAGGTTTCAGCGAGTGCTAAGAGTTTCTTGAAGTTTCAGAGAGTGCTAAGATTTCCTTGAACTTGCCTGGAGTGCTAAAATCTTCTTAAACTTTCCGGGAGTGCCAAGATTTCCTTGAAGTTGCTTGGAGTGCGGAAATTTCCTTGAGGTTGCCTGGAGTGTCAAAATTTTCTTAATGTTGCCGGGAATGCTAAGATTTCCTTGAGACTGCCTAGAGTGCTAAGACTTTCCTGGGGTTGTCTGGAGTTATACAATTTCCTTAAAGCTGCATGGACTACTAAAATTTCCTTGAGTTTGCGGGGAGTGCTCAGATATTCTTGAGGTTGCCATGAGTGCTCAGATTTCCTTTAGGCTTCCGGGAGTGCTAAGCCAGGGTGACCGTTTAATTGAAGAAAAAAATTCCCGGTCATTTCCCATGTTTTTTCCGTATCGCAAACATATTTCCCGGTCAATAAAATTTTTAAAATTGAAATTTATTCGAAACATTTTTCCATTTAAAGCAAGAAAAAATAAGCAACAAATGAAAGCCTCCAAAGTGTAACTCTTGAATTTCAAACTTTCTAAATTCAAGTTTAAAAGTTTGTTAATTAAAAAATTGTGTTCAAATGCTCAATAATTTGCACATATAAATTTGGAAAGTACTAAATATTTTCAATTTAACAGTTTTAAATTAAATGCAGATAAACTGCAAAATCTAGCAATGAACTTCAAATATATTCAAGATTATATTAATTTCAATAATTTTAAGCTAGACACATTAAAAATTGAAAAATAATTGAAAAAAATGCCTAAAATTTGTATTTATAAATAACAATAGAACACTTCTTATTTGAAGAAAAAAATAATGGAATTTTTAAAGATATTTAAAAGTTTAAAAAAGATTACAATTAAATTTAGAACTTGAAATGATTCCAAGTAGTTTAAACGAAATGCGTGTGTCAACAAAATTCGGCTCTTCGTAAAAAGAACCTGGGAGATTTTAAGGATTTTTTTTTAATTTTCAGGATTCTCCAAAAATTGTAGGAAAAATTCCATAAATTTAAAAATATATTTAAAAGTTCTGAAAAAAATGTTAACACATTTCGTTTAAATTACTTCAAAACATTTCAAGTTTTTAATAATTTTGATTCTTTTCAAAACTTTTAAATATCTTTTAAAAACTACTCAAATTTTGTCTACAAATAATAAGTGTTCATTTGTTATTTATACGTCAAAATTTAATGGAAATAACATATTGATAAATTCATTTATTTAATTTAATATTAAAAAATAATATAAAAGAAGACCTAAAACTTTGAATTGAAAATATTTTATTGATAAATTATGAATTTTTTAAAATTATTTTCATTCAGGAAATGCTGAAAATTTCCAAAAATGTATATGTATAAACAACACTTAAAGATTTATTATTTGTAGAACAAGTTTAAATAATTTTAAGAGATATTTTGTTGCAAATACCCGCGGCTGAATTTAAAAACAAAATGTAGATTGTTGCAGATTTCAAACAAAAAATTTAGAAGATTTTTAAGAATTGCCAAAGGCATCAAAAGAATGAAAACATTTTCTTAAAATTTCAATGAAAATTGAAAATAATTTTTTTTTTCTGAAAAATTATTTTAAGAGAATATTTAAAAAGGTTTTAAAAGACATACAAAATTGATAAACAAGAATCTGGAATATTTTTCTTAAATAACATGATAATTTTGAATCTTTTAAAAACTTACTTACAAATGAAACATTTTTGAAATACAACAATTGAAATTGTAACGTTTAATGTTCAAAGTCTCTTCGAAATTTTCACGATTTCAGGCTTTCTATGTCAAACAATTAGGTAAAAAATTGTTTACTATTAAATATTTAGTTCCAATTTACTCCTCTTAAATGAACAGCCAAATATTGCTAAATATTCAATCATTATTATTTTTCTTAATTTATAAATGTCAAAATTACTGTGTTAAAAATTGAATATTTTAGACTGAAACTATATTTCAAATTGAATAAAATCCTTGATTACAAATATATCATTATAAAGTTATTTTTAAGTCTTAAATCTAGAAATTCTTAAATTTTCAACTGATTTAAAATCTTTCTTTCAATTACGAAAATTCATTGTCATTTCCCGGTTTTTCCCAATCAGGAAAAATTGACGGTCATTTTCCGGTTTTCCCGGTCCAGCGGCCACCCTGTAAGTTTTTCTGGAGGTTGCCGGGAGTGCTAGAATTTTCGGAAACTTGCCAGGAGTGCCAAGATTTTCTTGAAGTAGTCTGGAGTGCTAAAATTTCTTTAAGGTTGCCTGGAGTGCTAAAATCTCCTGAAAGCTGCCAGGAGTGCTGAGGTTTCCTTAAGATTTCCGAGTGTGTAAGATTTCCTTGAGGTTGCCGGAAGTGCTGAGATTTCCTCGAGGATGCCGGGAGTGCTAAAATTTCCTGAAGGCTACCAGGAGTGCTGAGATTTTCCTAGAGATTGCCGAGAGTGCTAAGATTTCCTCGAGGTTGCCGAGAGTGCTAAGATTTCCTCGAGGTTGCCGGGAGTGCTAAAATTTCCAGAACTTCTCGAGATGAGGATTCTCTGGGAAAAATCAGATTCGGCTAAGCTCGGCGGCGTTCGGATGGCATCGGCTCTCAGTCCGACTCACCGAGACAGTGTGTCCATCACGTACTTGTGAATGATTCGTGGTGTGAATGCTACACGCTTGGCAAAAGATTTCCAAGAATTTTAAGAGTTCCAAGAGTTTCCTAAAAGAGAGAACTCTCTTCACGATTCCAATGATATAAAAAGAAATAATTTTTCAATATTTTGCAGTTAAGAATGTTTTCCAAATCACGTCAGTTTTCTTTCTCGTTTTCTCATTTCCTGCTTTGTACAATCTTCCAGAATCCATGGTGTGAACCTTGATGGTGTCCTCTGTGTAGGAAGCCCGACTCCCCCGGACTTAATTGAACTTGTTCGCAACTCATAACGAGAAGTCGAGTAAGTGCTCCGGTTATAATTTACGGGAAACAATCACGCCTTTGATGTAGCCTCGATTGTCTCGCCGATTCAAGTCAGGATACGTAACTTCAACTCGAGATCATTTCACAGGATAATTCCCAAGTGGAGAACTTCCTCGGCCTCTGCATTTGCTTCAAAGGAATTATACCTTCTACCTGTACCTCATCTTCAGAGAAGCCAATCAGGCTCAATGAATCTCGAGGGTGAAGAATTGTTAGTTATATTGATGGATGATGAGAACTTCAGGTCTTTTGTCAATTAGGGGTTAACATTATTTAAGACTTCCCACTTTTTGCTACTATTTGGGGTTTCGTAACCCCGGGTAGAAGCCCTTATAGTTTCGGTCTAGTGCCCCTCCGTCTGTCGTACCTTTTTCCAAGAAGGGGAAATGAGGGGAACTCTTTACTAATAACTCAGGACTCACAATATTTAAAAAAATTAGGTAAAGAAATAGAGGCATCTTTTCATAGGGGTCGAGACATTTTATTGTAATTTGTTACCGAAGAGGGTGGGGGTTCATTCACTTCTACATATACGTAATTTTCAAAAATTCGCTAAAAATTTTCTTCTTTCTATCTTTTTGGTTATATATTTTAAAATTTTCTTGACGTTTTAAATTTATTTTTCGGTTAGAAATTCAGCTCTTTTATTATAACTTTAAAATTCATATTTTGTTGCTGATAAGTCAACTGAAATCTTTTTTGGATCAAAAAATATTTTTTCTGGAACTTTATTTTAATTTAAAAATGTCTTATTTCTTAGCAATTGATATTGTATCTTTCTGTTTAAAACTTCCCACTTTTTGGTTAAAAATTCGAATATGAAGCGGAAAATTAACTTATTGTTGATAATTTTTATTTTGGAGTTGGAAAGTGAACTGGAGTTTTTTTGATGAAAATTTGACTATTTTTTAAGATTTTTTTTTATTTTAAATGTTTTAGAAGAAATTTCATCTTTCTGGGATAAAAACGCAACTATTTGGTTTGAAATTCAAACGTATTGATGAAAATTCAACAAGTTGTCAGCAAATTCATACTTTTCGATGAAATTTTTGCTGTTCCGTTCAAAATTGAACTATTTCGTAGAAAATTGACTTTTTGTTCAAATTTAATATTTTGGTGTTAAAAAAAAAATTTCTAGTGAGAATTCAACTATCTTTTTGAAGAATTCTTTTTTCTTTTAAATTAAAAAAAATGCAAATTTGTGGTTAAAAATTGAACTATTTTGTTAAAAAGTAATTCTTTTTGTTTACAAATTCGACTGTTTTGCTGAAAATTGAACTATTTCGCATAGAAAATTTAAATTTTATTCAAAATTCATATTTTGGTATTGAAAAATTAGCTGAAATCTTTTATAGATGAAATTTTACCCTAAAAAATAAATTTGTTGTTTTTTATTAAAAATTTACCTGCTTTAGTATAAATGTTATTTTTCTTATTTTGATCTTGAAAAGTCACCTGAAATCTTTTTTGGATAAAAATTTAACTATAACGAAAGTTTTTTTTTTCCCAATTTAAAATTGATCTGTTTTGAAGAGAACTTTCATCTTTTTGGAAAAGAAATGAAAATATTTGGTGGAAAATTTAACAACTTTGTTAAAAAGTCATCCTTTCTTTTTTAATTCTTTTTTTAAAATTGAAAATTCAATTTTTTCTTAGACGCTTATTTCTTCTTCCAAAATTCTTGTCTTTATCGTGAAAAATATTCTTCTTTGATTAAGTATTCAATTAATTTGTTTGAAAATTTTTGTTGAATCACTTTGTTAAGAAATCTTTTTTTTTTGGAGATGTATATTTTTAGTTAAAAATACATGTCTTGGGTCGAAAGTTTAACTATTTTGTGAAAAAATAATGTTTTGATTTAAAACTTAAGACTAACCTTTTTTAGTTGAAATATCACCTTTTTTGTAAACAAATTTTTTTTGGTTTGAAATTTCATGTTTGTTGGGTAAAAATGCATCAGTTTAGGAAAAAATTAATTTTTTGCTAAAATATCCTATTTTTCGTTTGCAAATTCAATTTTTGAAAATACAGTTCAACTTTTTACTAAGTCATTTTATTTTCAACTGAAAACATGAATTTTCATTCAAATGATAAATATTTAACTGCAAAAATTACATTTTTAAACTACAAAAATGATTTTTAGAAAAAATAGTCACATTTTCAAATAAAATGGTTAAATTTCAACTAAAATTGTAAACCTTGGACTAGAATAGTTGAATTTCAAACCAAAGAGATCAATATTCAACTAAGATGATTAATATTTAAATTAAATAATTTAATTTTTGACCAAAAAGATGAATTTTCAATCAAGAATATTGATTGGAAAAAAAATTTACTTAAACAATTAATTTTGAATAATTAAAAAGTTATAATGAAAAGTTAAAATAATTTCTAACAAAAAAAGTTTAACTTTTAACCATGTAATTTTATTTCCTAATATTTTACTGGAATACTTGATTTTTCTACCGACAAGAAGAATTTTTAGACAATAATTTTCGAAGAAAGATATAATATTCTATTAAATGTCGACTTAAAAAAACTTAAATTTCCAACAGTATACTTAAATTTTTTATTAAAAAAGATGAATTTTCATTCAAATTGTTGAATTTTGAACTAGGAAAGATAAATTTTCAAGTAAAAATCGAAAAGTTGAATTTTAGTGGAATAAAATAATATTCAACCAAACTGAAGAATTTTTTACTGGAATATTTAAAATTTTAGATAAAAAAAATTGATTTTCAACAAAGTAGTCAAAATTTCAACCAGAAATGCATTTTCGGTCATTTCTCTATTTGCTGGTCATTTCCCAGTTTCCCGATTATTTCCCGGTTTCCCGATCAATTCCCGGTATCCCGATAAAGTCGCCACTCTGAATAAAGGCGTGAATCTGAGCCTTGAATTAATTTTTAGATATCTCTATAAATGTACTATTCTTTGCAAGGCAAATGAAAAAACAAGTCCATTAATAAAATTGCAGACAAATTGTAAAAAGGGTTGTGTGCGAGTAGTAAATTTAAATGTCAAAATATACACGCCGGTAGTCTAAAGTCACACAAAGGTATCATATCTTTATTAACATAATGCGAGAAGGTGCTTGGAGCCGAGGCAAACTGTCAATCAAAAACTCGATCTTCAAAAAAGGTCTAGTTAGTCCGACACCCGTCGGTGCATATCGTTTTGTTAAAAATCTTCATGCCATTGTGCATACGTGCGTGATCACACTCGCTTTACCCGTTTGAAAATTTCAAATTCGACGTTCTTGTGCAGGTTCTCCTCTTCCCAGGCTCGTATCCTCAAAAATAATCCTCAAAAATAATCCTCAAAAATAGTTCACAAATAGACAAGACCTAGATCCCAGAATAATGAAGTACTTCTGGAAAGTTCTAGAAACTTCTAGAAACTTCTAGAAACTTCTAGAAACTTAGCACGGACATGAACCAAAGAAGGTTTATGTCCGCACTAAGTTTCTAGAATATTATCAAAGAGACGCAATTAAAATGCAAGAACGAATAACAAATATAACTTTGGAAATGTTTAAGAGAAATGCTGAAACGAAATTATAATTAACTTTGATTGTTTACACAAAATTCCTTTCCAACAATTGCACACTATAATTATAAAACGTCATTGCGTCGACGGGAGATCATTCTAGAAACTTATCATAGGCATGAAAAAAGCAAGCTTTCGAACTGCATAAAAGTAGATAAGGTAGGAATTGTTTTCAGAATTATCTTAAAACGATAGACGTTTAGAATACATTTTTGAAATCTTCTATTTTTGTTCTCATTTTGTTTACCATTTCCTTTTTTACCATTTTCTTTTATTTATAGATTTCAATAATTTCAAACGACTTCAAATTTGTTCAGGTTTTTTTTTTAAATTAAATGGAATTTTCCAAGAGATTCCAGAAGTTTCAAGGAATTTCAAAATATTTTTAAAGATTTCAAAGGATTTTGAATAATACGGAATTTCTAAAGACTCCAAGGAATATTTAATTGATTTTCATAATTTTAAAGCATTTTATAAAATATAAAGTATTTCACGATATTTTGAAAGATTCCAAAACATTTGAAAAATTAAAAATCATTTTCAAGAGCTTTCAAAAGTTTTAAAAGATTTCAAATAATCTAAAAAAAATATTACAGGGTATTTTTTCAAATATCAAGAAACGTTTCTGAATTTTCTTAAAACCTTTAAAAATATTTTAGAATATTTTAAAGATTTGAAGAAAATTGTAATATATTTCGATAATTTGAAAGGATTTTAAATTTGTTAGGATATTTTATAAATAAAATGGAATTTTCAAGATCATCAAAGAGTTTCAAGAGATTTCAAAATATTTTAGAATATAAAATATATTAGGGAATTTTTAAAGATTCCAAGGATATTTTCATTGATTTCAATAATTTAAAAGGATTTTATAAGATTTTAAAGTTTTTTACGGTATTTTGAAAGATTCTAAAGCACTTTAAAAGATTGCAAGTAATTTTAAAGAGTTTTGAAAAGTTTCAAAATATTTTTAATAATTTTTAGAAAATTGAAATATTCTGGAGTATTTGTTTAAATTTCAAGAAATTTTCACGAGTTTTGAAAAATTACAAGGGACGAAATTTTCAATTCAATTTATTATTCTTACTTTACTTTTTTGGTTGTAAAATTAATTAACATTTTGGTTTTTAAATATAAACTCCAATTTTCGTTATATTAAAAAAATTAAAATTAACTAAATATTTTATGGTCATTAAAAACTATTTCTGTGAAAGTAATTTTTTTAAATCACACTCTAGTTAAAATAAAAATTAATAAAAAATATTATAGTTACATAAGTGTTCAAATATTCTTTTAAAACATTTTGTTTAGTGAGGTGCATATTATAAAAATATTTACACTATAGTAAAAATAATAAAGTTGTCAAAGGACATTTGATAAACAAATTTTCTTCAGAATTTTTTCGTTTAAAAAATTCCATTCAAAAAAATTGGTTTAAGATCGTTTGGTTGAAAAATTCAAATAAAAAAAATGTTTAATTATCATTAGAAATTATTTCTCCAAAAGTTATAAAAAGAACTGCAGGATTTCAAAATTCTTAATTCAATTAAATAGCCTAAAAGAAGTCGATGAAATCTTTTTTCTTACAAATACTTCACGAAAAGTGAATTTCTTACTCAAAATCACATTGTAGTAAAAATACAAAATTATCAAAAAATCATTGTAGTTAAATAATTCCTCAAATATTATTGAAAAAAATTTACAGGCGTGCATTTGTTTAAAGAAATTTACGTAATAGTTATACCACAAATTTTCAACAAATTTCTGATAGCGACATAGATTAAGTAAAAATTATATTTCCAACAAATTTTTTATTTTTATCATCATAAATTATTTATATTATTTTCCTAAATCTATACCCCCTTCCCCACATTATTTCAGATTCAAAAGATTTATTTATAAAAGATTCTTTATAAAAAAAGTCATAAGATTAAAACTTCCTTTCTAAAAAATTAATGATCCATTAAAACTAAAAAATAATTTAACTAATAATTAGAAAAAAAGTGAGGGAATTTTGAAAACGAATATTTTCTGCCACCTGGGAACTTTTTTTTAATACATCCCTGCCGGACAACCAGTAAATTCGCTTGATGACCAGCCGAGGTCCTTTGACAGAAGGAAGGCTGTCAGTACATGACAAGCCGACAAAGAAAAAGATCCCCGCGGTTTTGATTGTCACTTGTTTCCTGCCGATTCTCGCGGAATCCTCTGCCCCCACCCCTGGTCGCTTGCCGGGCCTTTTTCCGGCCATTAAAAATTCAAATACGCGAGATGCGAAGGTCAGAGAGATCAGAAGTAACCCAAGGCCTTGAGAACGAAAAACGAAAAACGCAAAACTAAAAACGAAAGACTCTCAGAATATCGATTTAAACATAACTGAACCGCCTTAGAAAAAAAAAGGTCTTATGTGCCATAATAGTATAATATATGCTATGTATGTATATTTTGTGATTGCATAGATTTGCACTCGAAAGAAAAAAAAAAAAGTACGCAAGCTTACCTGGCGCATAATATTCGCATTGTCGATTCGTTTCCGGGGCTTGACCGTCCGAAACGCCTTGACATGCTTGGACATTGTCCATCGCATAAAAGCCTGACAATGTCCACTACTTATAACTGCGTCGCTGCTTGGAGACTGATTTTCATAAATTCAATTTTTCAATTACAATTTCAATTTTTTAGTAAAGTTTCTATTCTTTTGTAAAGTGGACAAGCAAATAAAAGACTGAAAAAAAGGATGGTGTGTTGGGATTCGAACCCACGATATGGCCTATCGTGTTTCGAAACACTTGAGCGACTGTCAAATTATGTAACATTTTGAAGAAGAATCTAGGGTATAGTGACGAAATTATTTAGTTTTCGGGCATATAATTCTAGAGAGGAAATAAGTGGACATGTATTTCACCGATTGAGCAACAATTTTGAATTGATAATTAACTTTTTTGTTTGAAATTCATTTTTTTTTTGTTTAGAATTCATTTTTTCAGACGAAAATTTGAAGTATTCCATTTTTTATTGAAATTTTATCTTTTTAATTAAAGCTTCAACTATTTGATTAAATATTTATCGTCTTTTGTTAAAAATTAAACTGTTTCGTGGAAAGTTAACTGGTTTCTTGAAAATTCATATTTTCTAGTTAACAATTCAATTATTTGGTAAAAAATTAAATTTTTTGTTAAAAATCCATATTTTCGGGTTAAAAATTCAATCATCTGGTTGAAAATTAACATTTGTTTCGAAAAATCATATTTTCCAGTAGAAAATTCAACGATTTGGTTAAAAGTTAACGGTTTTCTTAAAAATTCATATTTTCCATTTGAAAATCCAACTATTTGGTAGAAGCTTAAATTTTTTGTTAAAAAGTCATATTTTCGGGTTAAACATTCAAATATTTTTTAGAAAATTAATTTTTTTTTTGAAAATTCATATTTTCAGGTTAAAGATTTATCTATTATTGCATTTGGTTGAAAATTCACTTTTTTTCGTTCTTAGTTTTTACTTGAAATTCAACTATTTTGTTAAAAATTTAACTATTTGATAGAAAATTAATTTTTTGTTAAAAATTCAATTATTTAGTTCAAAATTAACTTTTTTCTTAAAAATATATATTTTCTAATTGAAAATTCAACTATTTGTTGAAAATGAAATTTTTTCTTGAACATACATATTTTCCGGTTGAAAATTTAACTGCTTCATGAAAAGTTAATTTTCATGTGTAAAAATTCGTTCGTTTTGTTGAATATTATTTTTTCAACTACAAATTAAAATATTCCATTGCTGGTTTAAAATTAAACTTTTTTAGTTGAGAATTGAACTATTTGGTTGAAAAGTTAGTTTACTGTTGAAAATTGATTTTTCTATCTTGGCTAAAAACTCTTTCTTGGTAACAAATTTATTTATTTTTTTAAAGTAAATTAATTTAACTGTAAATTAAATTATTCCAATTTTGGTCAAAGAATTTATATTTTTTAGTTCGAATTACAACTATTTGTTTTTTAAAAATAATAATTTGCTCAAGTTATAACTTAAATAGTCTATTTTTGCAAAAAATTATCTTCTTTAGTTAAAAAATCAACTTTAAAAAAAATTCATCTTCTTTATTTGAAAATTCAGATCTTTTGTAGAAAATTAACTTTTGTATTAAAAATCCACACGTTGAGGTTAAAAATGCACATCTTCAGTAAAAAAATTCCTCTTTTTTTTGCTTGAAAATTTAACATTTAAAAAAAATTTTCTTCCGACTACAAAATATTTTCTTGAAAATTCATATTTTTTATTGAATACAACTGATTTTTATTTAAAATCTTTTTTTGGTAAAATTAGAAAATTCTTTTTTCTTGAAAGTTTTTTTCTGACTAAAAATGCACTTTTTCGAAACTATAACGCATATATTTAGTTAAAAATGGAATTATTTTGTTTAAAATTAGTTTTTGGTATTGAAAATTATTTTTTATTGTTTAAAATTATTTTTTGTTAGAAATAAGCTTATGTTGAAATATAGTTTTTGTTGTCGAAAATTAGACTTTGATATTGAAAATTAGTTTATGTTTTTGAAAATTAGATTATGTTGATAAAAATTAGTCTTTGTAGTTGAAAATAGTTTTTGGTGTTGAAACTTAGCTTTTGTTGTTGAAAATTAGTTTTCATTATTAAAAATTAACTTTTCTTGTTCAAAAATGGTTTTTGTAGTTGAAAATTAGTTTTATTATTGAAAATTAATATTTTTAAAAAATAGTTTTTGTTGTTAAAAATTAGTTTATGCTGTTAAAAATTAGTTACATATTGTTAAAAATTAGGTTTTGTTGTCCAAAATTAGCTTTTGTTGAAAATTACTTTTCGTTGTTCGAAATAAGTTTTTGTTGTTAAAAATTTGTTTTTCTTGTTAAAAATGAGTTTTTGTTGTTAAAAATTAGTTTTTTCCTGTTGAAAATCAATAATATAATAAGTCTTACGGTCCAGTTGGTCCATCCAGTTGGTCCAGAATCGTTATTTTTTTCTACGTTCTCACTGACACCATATTGTGCAATGGTCTTTGAAGTGCAAGCATCATCATCGCCGCGACCATAACCGCAGCTTTGTCCGAATTCACCATTTATATAATTTGTCAGCAACACACGTTAACGGCAGAACGTGGCTTTCCGCACGATTTGGCAAAAAAGTACGTGGGTGACGCGTGCTTGCTCCCTCTTTTTATGCCCCCCCCCCCCTCCCGCCGCCCAATTCTCCTTACATTCAACTTTTACTGAGCTCTGCTATTATACTTGTTTCCAATAAAAACCCTCTTTTATCCCGAAAGTATCTCCCGTATTATACACGAAAATGTGTTTTAAAAAACCCCCATAAGAAATTTATTTATTTGTCCTCCAACTCAAGGCCAAATTCAAAATTTTCAAATCCCGAACTACTAACTTTTGGTATGTGGACAATCCCAGTCATAAGGAGAAAACATAAAAAATTTGTGTCAACTATTCTGTCAACACGCTCCCCGTTCATTCACCGCGGTTTGGTGGGACTGACGTTATAAGAGAGATTGATCTGCAAGCTGGGTCGGAGCAGTGTTTCGTCAAAAACGTGTTATTTGAGTAAACTCCATAGGAAATTAATAATTATATATTTATTAATCCCACAACTAAAACCCTTGTGAAAAAAATTCAAATCTCAGACTACACACCTTTGCTATGTGAACCATCCCAGTCATTATAAGAAACTACAGAAAAATCAAACATTTTTATCCACTATTTTGTCCACACACTTGCCCTTCATTAACCGCGGTTTGGTGGGACTGACAGTATAAGAGAGATTGATCTGCAAGCTGGGTCGGAGCAGTGTTTCGTCACAAACGTGTTATTTGAGTAAAGACCATAGAAAATTAATAAATATATTTATTAATCCCACGACTTAAGCTCTTGCTAAAAAATTTTAAATCTTGGACTACACATCTTTGCTATGTGAACCACCCCAGTCATTAAAGAGACTACAAAAAAGAAACATTTTTGTCCACTATTTCGTCCCCAAACTTGCCCTTTATTAACCGCGGTTTGGTGGGAATGACGTTATAAGAGAGATTGATCTGCAAGCTGGGTCGGAGCAGTGTTTCGTCACAAACGTGTTATTTGAGTAAAGTCCATAGGAAATTAATAAATATATTTATTAATCCCACGACTGAAGCTCTCGTTAAAAAATTTCAAATCTCGGACTACACATCTTTGCTATGTGAACCACCCCAGTCATTAAAGAGACTACAAAAAAAAAACATTTTTGTCCACTATTTTGTCCACAAACTTGCCCTTTATTAACCGCGGTTTGGTGGGACTGACGTTATAAGAATGATTGATCAGCAACCTGGGTCGGAGCATCGTTGCCGAACAAACGCGTTATTTAAATAAATAACACGGGAATTGTAAATTAATCTAAAAATACATACCCCTCCCCCGCATTACTCCCTTACTTATTTTCAACAAAATATATGCATTTTTAAACAAAGCATTCAATTTTCAAATAAAAAGATGAATTTTCAAACTAGGAAGTTAATTTGCTACAAAAAGGTACCAATTTCGAAAAAATACATGAATTTTCAACCAAATAGTTAAATTAAAAAAAAATAATAATTTTACAACGAAAATTCGAATAACTAAATTTTTAATTTAAAAAACTTATTCTTGATAAAAAGAAAGAATATATTTCTAACACGATAATAAAATACTGAATAAAAGCCGATGAATCTAAATCAAACAGTTGCCATTTTAAAGAAGAAACATACAATTTCGATCAACAGTGATGAATTGTTAACCCAAAAATACAAATTTTTATTTTTTTACTAACACTGGTACAGTTAAATTTTCAGTTAAATAGATTTTTAAAAATATTAATTTTTAAGCAAGTAGTTGAATTTTCAAACTGGAAAACATTGTAATTTTAGATTAATAATAGTTTAATTCAACCAAAAAGAACAGTTTTTGTAAAATAGTTAAACGTGTAAAAAAAGCTAAATTTTTAACTAAAATGACAAACGTCAACCAAAGAAACTATTTTTCAACAAATTAATTCAAATTTAAACTAAGTAGTTGAATTTTCAACTAAAAAGGTCAATTTTTATCCAAAAAATGAGAAATTAAATTTTCTACCAAGAAGATTAATTTTCAACTAAAAAAAGAAGAAATTTTCAATGAAACAGTTAAATTTTTAACCAGTAATTAAATATTTAAACAAGTAGTAGAATTTTGAACTAAAAAAGAAAAATTCAGCAGCAAAAATGGAATGGTTATATTTTTAAACAACAACAAATTAATTTTTGATGAAAAATGTAATAGTTGATGTTTCTAAATAAGAAAAATAACTTAACATTTTTAAAAATGGATTCCAACCCAGAGAAACGATTTTTCAATTAAATAATTAAATCCTCAACAAAATATATTTATTTTCAAGGAAACTTGCATTTTTAACCAAAAAATATAAAATTTATACCAAAACTCAAGAAGGAAATAAAATTGTTAACAAATTGTTGAAACAGTTTAATTTTCTACCAAAATAGTGGAATTTGTAACCAAAAATGACGTATTTTCAACAACAAAAAAAACAATTGAATTCGTACCAAAAAGGATACTTTTTTATTAAAAGTTTAAGAATTTTCGTTAAAATAGTTGAATTTTCAAATAAACAGTTTCATTTTTAAAGAAAAAAGATAATATTTTTAGACGCCGATCAGAATTTTCAACAAAAGAGTTACTTTCTAACCAAATAGGCCAATTTTTAACCTAATAATGTGAATCTATTTTTTTCTGAATCAGATTGTGTATATATTTTTTTGTGTGATGTGATTTCTATTTTTTTTTAATTACGCACTTTACCAAACTTTTGCAGTAATTATCCACCTCTTTGAGGATTAATTAGTTCTCTTAATTTTTACCTATATTTGAAATAAATATTTTTTTCTCTAACAAATAGAAATCTTGATACAGTTTTATAATTTTTGAAAACTGTTTTACTCAGAAAATTGTCCATTATTAGAGAAAATACGGAGACCGGAAAAAATTTCAAAATGCGATAAGTTTTCGAAAAAAATATTATCGTGCACAATACACAAAATTTTTTTTCTTCTTATATGTGTAACCAGTTGCGCAAATTAAAAAAAAATTGGCGTTCTGTTCTCCGTAATTAATCCAAATCTTATTTTTATCCTTCCTTTGAAAACTTTCAATTTTTTTTTTAGAGAAAAAGCTTAGATCCAAAAACAAATTCAAAACGCAATAACATTTCTAAAAAAAAATCTGATAATATACAATATTGAAGATTTATTTTTCTATTTACACGTGCTCCAAATTGTGCAAGTTTAGAAAAAACCGTTGACCCGGATTCATAGTAATTAATCCCAATATTATTTTTTCCCTTGTTTTTCCCGTACTCAGAAAACCTTCAATTTTTTTGGATAAAATACTAGGGTCGAAAAAAAATCAGAATGCAATGTATAAAATTTATTTTCCTTTTTAAATGTGCACCAAATTGTGCAAGTTTAGAAAAAACCGTTTACCCGGATTCCCAGTAATTAATCCCAATATTATTTTTTCCCTTGTTTTTCCCGTACTCAGAAAACCTTCAATTTTTTTGGATAAGATACTAGGATCGAAAAAAAATCAAAATGCAATGTACAAAATTTATTTTCCTTTTTAAATGTGCACCAAATTGTGCAAGTTTAGAAAAAATCGTTGACCCGGATTCCCAGTAATTAATCCCAATATTATTTTTTCCCTTGTTTTTCCCGTACTCAGAAAACCTTCAATTTTTTGGATAAAATACTAGGATCGAAAAAAAATAAAAATGCAATGTATAAAATTTATTTTCCTTTTTAAATGTGCACCAAATTGTGCAAGTTTAGAAAAAACCGTTGACCCGGATTCCCAGTAATTAATCCCAATATTATTTTTTCCCTTGTTTTTCCCGTACTCAGAAAACCTTCAATTTTTTTGGATAAAATACTAGGATCGAAAAAAAATCAAAATGCAATGTATAAATTTATTTTCCTTTTTAAATGTGCACCAAATTGTGCAAGTTTATAAAAAACCTTTGACCCGGATTCCCAGTAATTAATCCCAATATTATTTTTTCCCTTGTTTTTCCCGTACTCAGAAAACCTTCAATTTTTTTGGATAAAATACTAGGATCGAAAAAAAATCAGAATGCAATGTATAAATTTATTTTCCTTTAAATGTGCACCAAATTGTGCAAGTTTAGAAAAAACCTTTGACCCGGATTCCCAGTAATTAATCCCAATATTATTTTTTCCCTTGTTTTTCCCGTACTCAGAAAACCTTAAATTTTTTTGGATAAAATACTAGGATCGAAAAAAAATCAAAATGCAATGTATAAAATTTATTTTCCTTTTTAAATGTGCACCAAATTGTGCAAGTTTAGAAAAAACCGTTGACCCGGATTCCCAGTAATTAATCCCAATAATATTTTTTCCCGTACTCAGAAAACCTTCAATTTTTTGGATAAAATACTAGGATCGAAAAAAAAATCAAAATGCAATGTACAAAATTTATTTTCCTTTTTAAATGTGCACCAAATTATGCAAGTTTGATAAACATCGGTGACCCGGATGCCCAGTAATTAATCCCAATATTCTTTTTTTTTTCTCACTGGGAATCTCATTAACGTGACAAGGCGGGAAAACACGATTAGTTCCCTTGAGCGGAAAGAATCGCGTGCCGAACTCATCGGATTGATCATTTGAGCTCTGAGGTCGTTGAAATTATTTGGCAAATTGGGCAGACTGGTAGTGTCGTGTCTACAAGAGGGGTGCGAGATTACGCGCGACTGAACTAAGCCTCAGATTGGTTTAGCCGCCACGAAGGCACGCCGCGCCATTCGATTACGCGTCACCGAACTAAACGCACCCGGAAGAGTTCCTTCCTTTTTTTTCATCCCCTACCCCTACTCCTACCCCTACCCCCACCCCTACCCCTCTCTTTTTTACGATTTCCTCAGGATCTGAAAAACGAGACCCAAATTCACAGCAGGTGGGGTAATACCGATACCCAAACCAGGGTGGAGTCTACCCTCTTCATTTTTTTTTTACTCGGATCGCTTCTGGCGTATGAATAAACATCGAATTTGGGGAAAAATTTCGGTTTACCTGGTTTCGTGCAATGTGAGAAAAGGATTAAGGGTGAGGAAGGGACTTGATTTTTTTTTCAAATCAATCTATCGTTTCGCGAAGCTCGGGAAAAAGATTTGGGAGGGTGGGAACTGATCAGAAGATTGGTATTAGGAAATACTGTGTAGGGAGGAAATTTTGAAAAAAAAAAACGTTTTTTCGAGAAGGTTAGAGAATTACAATATTTATCGTTTCTAATTATTTATTAGACAGGGTGGCCGTTTTTAATCGTAGAAAAAATTTCCCGGTTTTTCACGGTTCGCAAGGATTTTTCACGGTCTGTAAAATGAGAAAATTCGAACCCTAAGGCTGAAATTTTTTTGATTTGCAGTAATAAATAATAAACTATAAATTAAAGCACTCAAAACGGAACTTTTCAATTTGAAACTTTTGGAATTGAAGTTTAAAGTTTTTTAATTCTTATTTTTTATTCAATCGCTCAATAATTTACACGTAAAAAATGTAAGATACAAATACTTCAATTCAAACGTTTTTAATCAAATGTAGATAAACTGCAAAATTTAGAATTTAAAAATTTTTTAAATTAATGAGTTACAAGATTCAGATTCAATTCTAAAAATATAAATTCAAGTTAAAATTTTCAATTCTCGAAATAAAGGAATCCATAACTTTTCGATTTTCAAAATTGTATTATTTGAAACAATTTTCAGGTAGAAACGTTCAAAATTGAAAAATTCATTTCTTTTTAAAATGAACACTTCTTAAATGAGAAGTAAAATTATTTTAATCTCTAGTAGTTTAAACATCCTTGAAAAGCTTCAAAATTTTATTTCCAAAACCTTGAAGTTTTAAAAAAACTTTATTTAACTTTTAAAGTTTTTTTGAAATTTGTCTAGACCTTCTACAATAAATATCTTTTGAAATAAATAGTATTTTTTCAACAATTTTAATAAATCCTGCATATTTTAAAAAAATGTACTTACAATCTTCGAGATTCTTTTAACACAGTTTTGGAAATCTTTTAATATCTTTTTGAATATTCTTTTCAAATAATATTTTTAAATAAACAATTATCTTCAATTTTCTTTGGAATCTTACGTAAATGTTTGCATTATTTTGAAGCCTTTCACTATCCTTAAAAAGCTTCTAAATTTTCTTTAATCTGCACAAATCTACATTTCATTTTTAATTGATTTAATTAATTTTTAATTCATAGATTATAAATACATTATTATGAAGTCATTTTTTAATTAAAAATAGTTTATATAAAGTTTCAATTAGACATATGCAATTTTTGAATTACTTAAACTTTCTAATTGAAACAGTATAATTTTTAACGTTAAAATCTGGAAATTCAAAATTTTCAACGGATTTATTATTATTTTGACAAATCATCATGGTTCCTTTTTAAAACTAATTTATTTATATTTATACGGTTCATAAAATAAAAAAGTTTATATTCAGAAATTGGCAGATTCAAACGCTTTAGTTTTTAATAATTTAAGCTGACTGCATTATTAAAATATGTTTATTAAAAATAAAAATCTGAAATGGAAAATTTTTTAAATAGAAGATTTTTGAATTAAGAATTTTAAACTGAAATACGTCATAATTGAGAATGATTACAATTAAACTTATTATTTTAAAAACTTTTGAAATCGAACTGGGGAAGATTTTTTTTCTAAATTATTTGTTTAAAAAATGTATAACCAAATACTTCCATTTAAAAGAAAACAGTCTTATTTTTTTACCAAAAAGATCGATTTTTAATCTAAAATCTGAATTTTTTATCAAAAAATTTATACAATCAATACATTTTTAAGCCAAAAAGGCAAATTTTTTCCAAAGAGTTAAATCTTTAATATATGAAAATATAAAACTTCAACCAAAAAAGATTAATTTTCTACTAAACAGCTGCATTTAAAATTTTTTTTCAAACATGAAATTGCTAAGAAGAGAAATGAATTTTGAATTCAAAAGGACCAAATATCAAACAATGATTTGAATTTTCAACCAAGAAAGGTTTTTTAGTGAATAAAAAGAAAAAAATCATTCAAAATGTTTAATTTTGAAGCCGTAAAAATGAGTTTTTTCACAAAGAAGTTGAATTTTCAACACAAAAATATTCATTTTTAAAAAAGGAAAAAATAATTTTTATTTTAATAGTTCCATTTTGTTAACTGAAAAAGCTAATTTTTTAACGAAAAAACCAAATCTCAAGAAAAGATTTTATTTTTCAACCAAGACAGATTTTTTAGTAAGTAAAAAAATTCAGACAATTTATATGAATTTTTAACAAAAAAAAATATCAACTTTCAATAATAAAATATTAATTTTTGAAAAAAAAGTTTTTTTCACAATCAAACAGAGAAATTTTTGACCAAATTGATTGAAATAAAAACCAAAAATTCGAATTTGGAATAAAATGGTTGAATTTTCAACCAAAAACATTCATTCTTAACCAAAAGTACAATAGGAATCTTTTCAGTCAAAATTAATTAAAAAATGAACTTCCTGTGTTTTTAATTTTTCTAAACAAATTTTCATAATCGAGTTTGATAAATCGGGAGTATCGAAACGAAAACAGGGCCGCCTGAACAGTTTCCAATTGGAATGCGTAATATTGCGCAAACCGTTTACAATTAGAATCCATAATATTGCGGAAACTGTTTCCAATTAGAATGAACAATATTGTGCAAACCGTTTCGAATTGGAATGCATAATATTGCGCGAACCGCTTCTAATTAGAATGCATAATATTGCGCAAACCGTTACCAATTATAATTCATAATATTGTGCAAACCGTTACCAATTAGAATTCATAATATTGTGCAAACCGCTTTCAATTTGAATGCACGAAATTTCGCAAACCGTTTCCAATTATAATTCATAATATTGCGCAAAAGTTCCCAATTGAATTGCATAATATTGCCCAAAAGTTTCAAATTAAATGCATAATATTGCGCAAGCCGTTTTAAATTGGAATGAATAATATTGCGCAAACCTTTACCAATTAGAATGCATAATATTGCGCAAACCGTTACCAATTAGAATTCATAATAGTGTGCAAACCGCTTTCAATTTGAATGCACAATATTGCGCAAAAGTTCCCAATCGAAATGCATATTATTGCGCAAACGTTTCAAATATAAATGCATAATATTGCGCAAAACGTTTTCAATTGGTATGAATAATATTGCGCAAACCGTTACCAATTAGAATGCATAATAGTGTGCAAACCGCTTTCAATTTGAATGCACAATATTGCGCAAACTGTTTCTAATTAGAATGAATGATATTGTGCAAAAGTTTCCAATTGGAATGCGTAATATTGCGGAAAAGTTTCAAGTTGGAATTTATAATATTGCGCAAGCCGTTTCCAATTGGACAAGAGGCGCAACCTTCTCTTGTCCCCCGCGCGATGACAGCAGTTCTAGGAATTAATAAACCGCAGTGGCTTTATTTTATTTTTATTTTTTTATTCTTTTATTCTGAAGAGTCCTTTGAAAATAAATTAAAAAACGCTTCGATATTATGAATTTAGCATTGGGTTCTTCCTGGGTAAGACTGAATTGAAAAAAAACTTTTATTTTATCTGTGAAGAATATTTAAATTTGTAAAATTGAAAAATCGTGAGAACGTGAGAATTTGGAATGGGTGAAACTATAATCTAGATTTTCATAGAGCTCGTGCCAATGTTGAGGCGCGTGGGGGTTGATAGATCGCCTGACGAAACGAAGGGGTAGTTTGCTTTAATCTATCCTGTAATCGCCGGTCGACAGTTGGCCCGACTGCCTTTTTGTCGGTGTTAGATGGATGGAGCCATTTACATTTTGTCAGTGCGACATGCGCTCTTGCTATCATATCTATCACTCCAGCTGACCAATCCGAACTCGTTTTACACTTGTCGAGTCCAGACTTTAAATCAAAATATTAAAAAAAAAAAAAAAAACGAAAAAAAAAATATTCTAGAGTTCGTGTCATCAATTCGAAAACCAATTTCTTAGAATCTGGAAATGTCAGGGAATTTTGTTTAGTCCGGAGTGAGTGTGCTGAATTTTTTTTCAAATTAAGATATTAAATTGAATAACAGTGATTCTTCAATTGTAAAAGTAGCTTTATATTACTTTACTGAACAATTTTGTTGAAAATTCATTTTCTTGCTTGAAATTTTTTTTTACTGACAATTTAAATGTTCTTTTCTGGTTGAAAATTGATCGGTTTGAGTTGAAAATATTAATTTTTTTTTATATATATTTTGGTTAAAAAATTGTTCATTTTGGCTGAAATACATTGTTTTTTCGTTTTTTATTACAAATTTTAATCTATTGAGTTAAAATATTAACTACTAGATTTTTCGTTCAGAATTGATGAAAATTTAATTGCTTGGTTGAAAGTTACTCTTTTATTTAATGTTGAAAATTATTTTTTTTTACTAAAAGTTACTATCGAATTTTTGGTCGAAAAAATATTTTTTTATTTCAATATTCGACTTTTTTTTATCAAAGTTAACCTTTTGGGTTGGAAATCTATCACTTTGTTTGAAAATGTAAGTATTTAAAAACCAAAAATCTTGTTTTTATTAAAAATTCTATTTTTTATCTCAAAATTTAACTATTTAAATTGAAAATCACATAATTTTAGTTGAAAATTCACCTCTTTGGTTAAACATTAATTTTTAAAATAAAAATTAAACTACTTAATTTAATTCCACTTTTTGGCTGAAAATTCAATTAATCCAGTTAAAAATTGATCATTTTAGTTGAAATATAATCTTCTTTGTTTAAAATTGAGCTATTGCAATTAAATTTTCACACAAAAAAAGAAGATAAATTTACAAAAAATAATAAATTAGTTAAATTTTCAGGGAAAAATCAATTTAGAACAAAATCTACCTTTTTAGAAAGTAATTCAATTTTTTAACAAATTGTTGAAATTTTAATCAAAAAGGACGAATTTTCTACAGAAAAGTGGAATTTTCAACTCAATATAATTGCTAACAAAAAACATGATATTCTAACAAAAAAAAGTTTTTTTTTTACAAAATCGTTAGATTTTTTACCGAAAAGGTGAACTAACTAACTAACTTTTAATCAAGTAGTTGAATTTTCAACCAAAACAAATATTGCAATCTGTATCAATCAGTTAAATTTTCTACAAAAATATGAAAGTAATTAACCTGAAAAGAATGACTTATTAAAAAATTGTGGAATTTTTAACAAAATAATTTTAACCCATTTAGTAAAATATTCAGTTTTTACTAGTGAGCAATAATAAGAAGTTAAAAAATAGACATTTTTTTTCTTAATTTAGAATTTTTTGAATATTTAAGGAAATCATATATTTTGGATTGCTTCATACGTACAGTTTTTGGAAGAAAGTGAATATGTTAGATCTGAAATTTCTTTAACTTGAGCCAACAAAAACATTTTATAATTTTGAAAAATTCTGAATTGAACAAAAAATTGATTTTTTAATTTGTAATCTTTCATGGCTATTTACTAGGAAAAAGAGTAAAAAAAACAATTTGCCATAAGCTTTTATTAAACCGTTTTTTTTTCTAAATTTTAAAATCCAAAAAACGAACAGAAGATAATGATTCCGAAAACAAAATTTTTATACTTTTTTCGGGTGCCAATCCACAAATTTTTTCACTGATAAAATCTTTTTTTATATTATCAGAGAAACAAGCGCTATTTTGTCATTTCTCAAAAATTTTATATTTACTTTTTATCATTCGACCAAACTTTATTTTAATTTTGGTAGTAATGCCAATCCCTTTTCCAATTTTCAATTATTTCAATTTATTTTGCCTATTAATGCCAATCCCGTTTTCAATTTTCAATTATTTCAATTAATTTCGCCTCGAAATGTCAATCCCGTTTCCAATTTTCAATTATTACAATTAATTTCGCCTTATAAAGCCAATCCCGTTTCCAAATTTCAATTATTTTCATTCAATTTCGTCTATTAATGCCAATCCCGTTTCCAGTTTTCAATTAATTTCGGCTCGCAATCTCAATCCCGTTTCCAATTTTCAAATATTGCAATTAATTTCGCCTAGTAATAACAATCCCGTTTCCAATTTTCAATTATTTCAATTAATTTGGTCTCGAAATGTCAATCCCATTTCCGATTTTTAATTATTTTCATTCAATTACGTCTATTAATGCCAATCCCGTTTCCAATTTTCAATTGATATTGCTTCAAAATCTCAATCCCGTTTCCAATTATAAAATATTATAATTAATTTCGCCTTGTAAAGCCAATCCCGTTTCCAAATTTCAAATATTTTCATTGAATTTCGTCTATTAATGCCAATCCCGTTTCCAGTTTTCAATTAATTTCGCCTCGCAATCTCAATCCCGTTTCCAATTTTCAAATATTGCAATTAATTTCGCCTAGTAATAACAATCCCGTTTCCAATTTTCAATTATTTCAATTAATTTGATCTCGAAATGTCAATCCCATTTCCGATTTTTAATTATTTTCATTCAATTACGTCTATTAATGCCAATCCCGTTTCCAATTTTCAATTGATATTGCCTCGAAATCTCAATCCCGTTTCCAATTATCAAATATTGCAATTAATTTCGCCTAGTTATGCCAATTCCGTTTCCAATGTTTAATTATTTTGATTAATTTCGCCTCGCAATGTTTTTGCCGTTTCCAATCAGCAATTATTAATTGATTGACAGTTAAAAAATCCCTCAGTGCATTTTTGGACAATCCCACCGAACCTCCTAATTAAGGACCTATTAGAAACCAACTGACAATCCTATAAACCTATAAAGTGAAGATAAAATCTAAGCTGGAAAGATCTGGCAGCTATTGAAGCCGGAAATGAGGACACTGGGAGCTAATCGTAATTGGCAAGGTAGGAAGGATGGAAGGATTCACACATGAGTCTGGTCCGATATCATCTCTCAAATCGGGGACTCGTGGAACCGTTTGAAAGATGATCGATCTGTTTATAACCAGGGAAGGTAGGACCAGGAATTCCCAGTTCTGTTCGCTGGGAGCCAATGGAGCCGAGTTTCCTATACCTATCCTAGAGTTTTAATCCCCGGTATTATCCGGCAGATGCCGAGGACAGAGTCGTCTCTTAGACGCGACAGCGGCCACCTGGTCGTTCGTTTTCGTTCGTCTGAGGTGTCATCGCGCTGACAGATCTGTCAATTGGCCCAGTGGACACCTACCTCTCAATTCCAAACTCTCGCGCTTCTTCAGAATCTCAGAATCCCAAAACCCATCACTGCAGACCCAAGTGTCCAAACTTTTCTGATCTTCACCTTTTGCTTCTGCTTTTCGAACTCTGAGGGGTGATAGAGAAGAAGAAGACATTCTTGTCTAAATCGATTTCGAGGTCCAGTGAATTTCAATACCGAACCTCGGTTAGGGACTTTCGAAGCTGTTGTGAAAATAGTGGTCAGTTTCGGGTCTTGGAATACAACTGACGGTGATGAAATGTTGTTATTTTCTTGAATTTGGTCACCTAGAGGAGACCAATTTATTTTCAATTGTCCAAATGATTTGGCAGTTTAATACATCATTCTAGATCCAGATTATTATCCGCACCAAGATAGGTGTTTGAGATTTCCTTAAGACTTTCAGGAAAGCAGGGTAACCTTTTTAATGAAAGAAAAAAAATTCTCGGTCATTTCCCGGTTTTTTCCCGTATCGTAAACATTTTTCCGGGTCAATAAAATTTAAAAAATCGAACTCTATTCTAACCATTTTTCCATTTGAAGTAATATAAAATAAAGAACAAATTGAAGCACTCAAAGTGAAACTCTTGAACTTTAAACTTTGAAAATTGAAGTTTAAAATTGGTTTCATTCGACAATTTTGTATTTAAATGCTCAATAATTTAAACGTATAAAATAAAAGGTACTTACACTTTTAAATAGAACATTTTTAAATGAAATGCAGATAAACTGCAAAACTTAGAACTTTTATAAGTTCCAGAATTCAAAGATTCAGATTAAGTTCCAAAAATATAAATCCATGTTCACAATTTTCAATACTCTAAATTAAAAAGTCAAGCAATGAACTTTAAAATTATTCTGAATTATATTGTTTTAAGTAATTTTAAGTTAGACATATTAACAATTTAAAAATAATTTTTTTGACTTAAAAGTTCTGAAATTAGAAGTTAAATTAATTTTGAATGGTTTAAACAACCTTGAAAAGCTTTAAATTTTTTTTTTTAAATCTTGAGAAATCTAGAAGATGTTTTAAATTTTTCGAAATTTAAAATCATTTTTGAAATTCTTTTGGAACTGTTCAATATATTTTAAAACGAATAGAATTTTTCCTACAACTTTTTCTTTTCCAGGTCTCAGAAATTCCCGGTCATTTCCCGATCTCCCGGTCAAGAAAAAATATATCTGGCATTTTCGCGGTCTCAGGAAATTCCCGGTCATTTCCCGGTTTTTCTGGTTTCCCGGTCACAAATAAATTGACTGACATTTTCCATGTTTTTCCGGTCAAGAAATAAATAACCTTACATTTCCCGGGGTTTCCAGGTCTCAGAAAATTCCCGGTCATTTCTCGGTTTCCCGGTCAAGAAAAAATAATAACTGGCATTTTCCCGGTCTCAGAAAATTCCCGGTTTTTCCGGTCAAGAAATAAATTAACTGACATTTCCTGGTTTTTCCCAGACTCAGAAAATTCTCGCTCATTTCCCAGTGCAGTGACCATCCTGAAAAGGTAATTCGGGTTGTGATTGAATTTTTTTAAAAAAGACTTACCTCCCACGCGTAACGAGGATTGAAGGGTTGACTGGCCCATTTGCCCCGAAATGGCCCAAATCTGGCCCCTCTGGGAATTTCCTTTCGTGCTCGAACAAAAGGACCACCAGGTCCAGATCCTCCAACTTCCACTTCCGGTACAGGAGATATCCAATCACGACTAGTTGGTTCTTTCTGTTCCAGTGTTTCTTGTTTTATCACAGCTGCTGTGAACACCAAAATTTATTCAATTCATTCATTAAAGCTGTTATCCTTCATTTTTTTTTATAGAGAGAATTCGAAGAATTTTCAAAGATTGGAAAGATTCTCAGGAATTGATATTTGATAAAAATTTCAAAGGATTTCAAGAGTTTTTATACCTTTCAAGGGAATCCATAAGATTTCGGAACATTTTAATTATTTTAAGAAATGTTCAAAGCTTTTAAACATTTTTTGCAACTTAAAAATATTTTCAAGAGTTGAAGGCAGTGGAATGAATTCAAAGGAATTCAAAGACTTTCAAGGGGTTTTAAGAGATTTATAATTTTTTTATGGAATTTATGGAATTGCAAAAAAATTGCTAAACATATTCATGAAGATTTTAAAGGATTTCAAAGGATTTGAAGATAATTTCAAATATTTCTTGAGATTTCAAAGAATTTACAAAATGTGAAGCGGTTTTGGATTTTTTTTTATATCGGAAAATTTCGATGGAAGTCATATTTTAAAGATTGAACTAGACTAATTTTAAATTGAAACAAACGAATTTTTAACAAAGTAGTTCAATTTTAACAAGCTGAATTTTTGCTTAAAAAACAACTATTTTCGAACAAAAATTAAATAGGTATATTTTCAATTACCAAAGTAATTTTTCAACTAAAACGAAGTTTTCAATAAAACAGTTGAATTTTCAACCAATGAGATGAATTTTTAATTAAAATTTGTAATCGTTAAGTACAAAATGCATTTTTTTAAGTAATTCAAGCTTAAAACCTTATTTTAAAATTTTTAAGAAACAAAATTTTTAACAAAATATTAACTTTCTTTCGAAAAAAATACGAATACAACAAATTTTGAATAAAACTCAAGGATTCTTAAACAAAAAATAGAATTTTTCGAAAAGAAGAATTTATATAATTTTTAAGAAAGTTGTTCAACTTTAAAAACTATTTATTAAATTTTTAAACACAAATATTAATTTTCTACCGAAAAAACAACATTTTTCCAACAAATTCCGAAATTTGCAACTAAAAAAGTTGAAATTTCAAATAAGAAAAATGAATTAAAAAAAAAAAGATTAATTTACTACCAAAAAACACCAATTTTCAATAAAAATCAATCATTTTGAAACAAAAAGTTTCATTTTTAGGAAAGAATAAATTTTTTTTAATTTTGAAGAAAGTGATTCAACTTTAAAAACTAATTCTTAAATTTGTAATAAAAAAATGTGTTTCTCAACGAAAATATTAATTTTCTACAAAAAAAAAAACATTTTTTTTGAACTTCCAGAATTCTTCACCAAAAAGTAGAGTTTTAAACTAAAAAGATTCATTTTTAAACAAAAAGTTGAATTTTTAGGAAAGAAAGAATTTTTTCATTTTGAAAAAAGTAGTTCAACTTTAAAAACTAGCGCTTGCATTTTTAATCAAAAAATTAGTTTCTAAACTGAAAAATTAATCCTCTGAAATAAAAAAAAAAACATTTTTTCTCCAAATTCCATAATTCTCAACCAAAAATTTTAATTTACAAAAAAAAATACAAATTTTGAATAAAATTCCAGAAGTTTTAAACAAGAAGTTGGATTTTCAACTCAAAAAGAATAATTTTTAAACAAAAAGATTAATTAACTACCAAAAAAGATTAATTAACTACAAAAAAAGACGAGTTTTTGATTAAATTCAAGAATTCTCCGCCAAAAAGTTAAATTTGGACGAAAGACATTTTTTTTAATTTTCAAAAACGTATTTTTACATTAAAACATGCTTGTTAAATTTTTAAACAAAAAGATGAATTTTTAAACAAAAATATTAATTTTTTAACTAAAAAAACAAACATTTTGCACCAAATTTTGGAATTTGCAACCCAAAATTTGAAGTTTAAATTAACAAAGATGAATTTTCAAACAAAAAGATTAATTTACTAACAAACAAGACAAACTTTTGATAAAATTCCAGAATTCCCAACCGAAAAGTTGAATTTTCAACTCAAAAAGAATAATTAAAAAAATATATAATTTACCACCAAAAAAGACTAATTTTTAATAAGATTCAAAAGTTTTCAACCAAAAAGTTGAATTTTCAACAGAAAAAGATTAATTTTCTACCAAACAAGGCAAATTTTTAATAAAATTCAAGAACACTAAAAAAACTTAAATTTTCAACTTAAAAAGAGTAATTAAAAAAAAAAAGTATCAATTTACTACCAAACGAGACAAATTTTCAATAAAATTCAAGAATTCGTTACCGAAAAGTTGAATTTGCAACTCAAAAAGAATAATTTATAAACAAAAATATTTAATTACTACAAAAAGACTAAATTTTAACAAAGATCAAGAATTCGCAACCCAAAAGTTTAAGTTTAAACTAACAAAAAGAGTAAATAACTACCAAAAAAGGCGAATGTTTAATCAAATTTAAGAATTTTTGAACAAAAAGATTAATTTTCTACGAAACAAGACAAACTTGTGATAAAGTTCAAGAAATCTCAACCGAAAAGTTGAACTTTTAATTCAAAAACTAAAAGATTAATTTGCTATAAAAATAAATGAATTTTTAATAATAATCTAGAAGTCTCAAACAAAAAGTTGAGCTCTTAACAGAAAAAGATGAATTTTCAAACAGAAAGAATTATTTTCTAACAAACAAAACAAATTTTCAATTAAAAAATAATAATTTTTCAACAAAAATTAATTTACCACCAAAAAAGACTAAAGTTTAATAAGTTTCGAGAGTTTTCAACTAAAAAGTTGAATTTTCAACAGAAAAATATTCATTTTAAAACAAAAAAATTAATTTTCTACCAAACAAGACAAATTCTCAATAAAATTCAAGAACTCTAACTAAAAAAGTTAAATTTTGAAATAAAAAAGAATCGTTTTTAATCAAAAAGATTAATTTACTACCAAACGAGAGTTGAATTTTGAACTCAAAAAGAATAATTTATAAACAAAAAAATTTATTTACTACAAAAAGACTAATTTTTAACAAAGTTCAAGAACTCGGAACCCAAAAGTGGAATTTTCAACTAAAAAAATAAGTACTTAAACAAAAAGATTAATTCATAACAAAAATAGATCGATTTTTAATAAAAATCAGGAAGTATCCAACAAAAAGTTAAGCTTTCAACAGAAAAAGATGAATTTTTAAACAAAAGGGGGGAAAAGGGAAAAGGGAAAAGGGGGAAAAGGGAATTGAATCATGAAAATACTCAATTTCGGGGAGAGGGTTTGAGCCCTCAAGTCGCCCCACCGTGGCTACGTCACTGCTCAGGCGTAAGCAAATAAAAGCGGAGTGGGCTCTAACAGGTTTGTCCCCACCCATAGTCAGTTCCAAGATGCGGGGGTTTGAAGAGTAATTATTCAAAATTAATTTTCTTGATACCAGACCCTCCGATCTAATAAAAAAATTTCAAAATATCTCAATTAGTAATTAAATATTTTTCTTACGGTATTCATTTTGATAGGCCTCACGTGGCCTAACATAGTCCTTGGCTTCGAAATTCTTATCACTGTAGTCCCAGGACTTTCTTTCCTCTTCTTGATCCTGACAAGAGGGCGGTCGTTCCTTCTCGTAAGTGGATTTCGCCATGAGGGCTACGGGGGAAAAATCATGCTGATGTGCGGACCTGGCAGGAGGATAATCCTGAGACAGGTCGTGCGCACTGGTTGCATGTAGGGGCTTAAGGTCGCGGAAAATGGGATTATTGGTTCCATTGCTATTGCCACTGTAGGATCGCGAAAAGTTCAGTTCCTCCATTTCTATCTTTTCGCTTCCGCCCCCAACGGCATCCGCTCCGCCTCCCGTTGCGGTTTCTCCTTCGTCGCTGCTTCCTGAAAACAAAAACAAACAAAAAAAACTTCATTAATTGTCCGAAGTTGGGTGGGACTGACGTTATAACTTATATCAATATTCGTGTCACGAATTGAATTAGCAGGCATTAGGGTGGTCCGAAAAAGGACCTGACTTTTGGGAGAATTTAATTCTGCCAAAAAAAAAAGACAAAGCAACATTTTTTGAAGATGTCATTTCAGAGGAAAGTCTTTTTTTGGAATTAAGCAACGTATATTTTCCATATAAGAAATATCTCCAATCTTAAAAAATCGTTTTAGAAAGAAATCAATTTTGAGCAAAAAAAGAATAAGAATTTATATATTTGATATAAATAAAAAACAGGGTTGCTGTTTAAAAAAAATTCTCGGTTTTTTTCCGGTTCGCAAGAATTTTTCACGGTTAATTAAATTTTTTAAATCAAACACTAAATCTAATAATTTTTCAATTCGAAGTAATAAAATTTGAACTGCAAATGAAAGCACTCAAAAAGAAACTCTTGAATTTGAAACTTTAAAAATTCCCTATTTAAATCCAGAATTTTAATTCTTCAAGAAAATTATCCATTTCCACTCAGAAAGGAAAATTTCCCCTTTCAACCAAGAATTTTGTTTAATAATTTGAATTTTTACCTAATTTAATTTAATTGTTATTGCATTTTTTATTTGATTTTTTTATTAAATTTAATTTTCCATTCAGAATGTTATTTTCCTGAATAAATTCCAGTTTCCATCACTTAAAACTGGTTAAAAATGGAAAATTCCCTGTTTAAATCAGACATTTTAATTCTTCCCGAAAAATTCCCTGTTCAAATTCAGAATTTTAATTCTTTTCAAACACAGAAAATTTTTTTAACACAGAATAATAATTTATTTGAAAAAATTCAAATTTACATTGAAAATTGTTATTCTCCTGATAAATTTCAGTTCAAAATTCTTGGTTAAAAATTGAAAATTCCCTGTTGAAATCCGGAATTTTAATATTTTTCGAAAATTCTCCGCTTCATCTGCGAATTATAATTTTTCTATAAAATTCCGTGTTCTAATTCATAATTTTAATTTGTTTCGAAAATATCTCGTTTCAACTTATAATTTTTTTCGATAAAAATTCACTGTTCCAGCTCGGAATTTATTTAAATTTAAAAATTCCCTGTTTCAAGACAAATTATAATTCTTTCAGAGAAATTCCAGTTACAACTCAGAATTGGTTAAAAATTGAAAATTCCCTGTTCAATTCCAAAATTTTAATTCTTTCTGAAAAAATTTCCTGTTCGAATTCAGAATTATAATTATTTTCGAAAAATCTTCATTTTAACCAATTGCAAAATTTTTTATTTTTTGTAAAATTCCCTGTTTGAATTCATAATTTAAATTTTTTCGAAAATACCTCGTTTTAACACAGAATAATAATTTTGTTTGAAAAATTCAATTTTTCATTTAAAATTGTTATTCTGCTGGATAATTTAGAATTTAAATTTTGTTTGAAAATACCTTGTTTCAACTCAAAATTATCAATTTTTTTTAAAATTTTGATTTTAATTAAGTTTTGTATTGAATTTTTTTATTTTATTTTCCATTCAGAATTGTCATTCTTCTAGATAAATTCCAGTTCCAATTAAAAATTGGTTAACAATTAAAAATTCCTTGTTCAAATCCAAAATTTTGATACTTTTCGAAAATTCTCCACTTCAACCAAGAATTATAATTTTTTTAAATCCCTGGTTTCAATTCATAATTTTAAATTGTGTCGCAAATATCCCGCTTCAATTTAGAATTAGAATTCATTCTTTTAAAAAATTCCCGTTTCCAGCTCGGTATTTATTTAAATTTTGAGAAAATTCTCTGCCTCAAATCAGAATTAGAATTCTTTGGAAAAATTTCATGTTCCAATTCAGAATTTTGTTCATTTTAGAAAATTTCCCGTACTATTCATTGATATTTTATACATCAAAATTCAACAATTTGACTTACAAATTAAATTTGGTTAAAAAGCACAATTGAAATTGTAACGTTTAACGTTTATTTTTTTCCAGTTTTGAATATTTAATATTTAATTACTGATTTTAAATGAACAGTCAGATATTTCTAAATATTAAGTAACTCCTCTTTTTCTCAATTAAAAATGTTTTAATTGCAATGTTTAAAAATGTAGTATTTCAAATTGAAATAATATTTTATATTAAATAAAAGACTTTAATTAAATTCCCTGTTTAAATCAAACATTCTCCATTTCACCCAATTTTAAGAATTAGAATTTTTGGTAAAATTCCCTGTTTCAATTCATAATTTAAATTTTTTTGAAAATACGTCGTTTGAACACAGAATAATAATTTAGTTTAAAAAATTAAATTTTCCATTGACAGTTTTTACTCTCCTGGATAAATTCCAGTTTAGAATTATTGGTTTAAATTTGGTAAATTCCCTGTTCAAATCCAAATTTTTAATTCTTTGAGAAAATTCTTCATTTCTACTCAGAAATGAAATTATTTTTAAAAAATTCCTGTTCAAATCAAGAATTTTAATTATTTTGGAAAATTCTCCGTTTCAACTAAGAATACGATTTTTTTGTAAAATCCCCGGTTCCAATTCATAATTGAAATTTTGTTCGAAAATACCTCGTAATTATAATTTTGTTTAAAAAATTTAATTTTCCATTCAGAATTGTCATTCTCCCGAATAAATTGGTTGAAAATTTTTAATTCCCTGTTTAAATCCGGAATTTTAATACTTTTAGAAAATTCTCCGTTTCAACTAAGAATTATAATTTTTCGGTAAGATTCCCTGTTCCAATTCATAATTTTAATTTGTTCCACAAATATCTCGATTCAACTTAAAATTCCACTCAATAAAAATTCCCTGTTCCAGCTCAGAATTCATTTAAATTTAAAATTCCCTCTTCCAAGCCAAATTATAATCTTTTTGGATAAATACCAGTTTGAACTTAAAATTCCAATCAATAAAAATTCCCTGTTCCAGCTCATAATTTATTTAAATTTTAAATTTCTCTGTTCCAAGAGAAATTATAATCCTTTTGGATAAATACCAGTTTCAACTTGAAATTCCACTCAATAAAAATTCCCTGTTCCAGCTCACAATTTAATTAAATTTTAAAATTCCCTGTTCCAAGACAAATTATAATCCTTTTGGATAGATACCGGTTTCAACTCAAAATTGGTTTAAAATGTTCAATTCCTTGTTTAAATCCGGAATTAAAATACTTTTAGAAAATTATCCGCTTCATCTAAGAATTCGAGTTTTTCTATAAAATTCCCTATTTCAATCTCGTTTCAACTTAAAATTCCACTCAATAAAAATTCCCTGTTCCAGCTTGGAATTTATTTAAATTCAAAAATTCCTTGTTCCAAGACAAATTATAATCCTCTTGGATAAATACCAGTTTCAACTTAAAATTCCAATCAATAAAAATTCCCTGTTCCAGCTCAGAATTTATTTAAATTTAAAAATTCCCTGTTCCAAAACAAATTATGATCCTTTTGGATAAATACCAGTTTGAACTTAAAATTCCACTCAATAAAAATTCCCTGTTCCAGCTCGGAATTTATTTAAATTTAAAAGTTCCCTGTTCCAAAACAAATTATAATCCTTTTGGATAAATACCAGTTTGAACTTAAAATTCCATTCAATAAAAATTCCCTGTTCCAGCTCGGAATTTATTTAAATTTAAAAGTTCCCAGTTCCAAGACAAATTATAATCCTTTTGAATAAATACCAGTTTCAACTTAAAATTCCAATCAATAAAAATTCACTGTTCCAAGACAAATTATAATCCTTTTGTATAGATACCGGTTTCAACTTAAAATTGGTTTAAAATGTTCAATTCCTTGTTTAAATCCGGAATTTTAATACTTTTAGAAAATTATCCGCTTCATCTAAGAATTCGAATTTTTCTATAAAATTCCCTATTTCAATCTCGTTTCAACTTAAAATTCCTCTTAATAAAAATTCCCTGTTCCAACTCAGAATTTATTTAAATTTAAAAATTCCCTGTTCCAAGACAAATTATAATCCTGTTGGATAGATACCAGTTTCAACTCAAAATTGGTTTAAAATGTTCAATTCCTTGTTTAAATCCGGAATTTTAATACTTTTAGAAAATGATCCGCTTCATCTAAGAATTCGGGTTTTTCTATAAAATTTCCTTTTCCAATTCATAATTATTATTTGTTTTAAAAATATTTTGTTTCAACTTAAAATTCCACTCAATAAAAATTCCCTGTTCCAGCTCACAATTTATTAAAATTTTTAAATTCCCCGTTCCAAGACAAATTAAAATCCTTTTGAATAAATACAAGTTCCAACTCATAATTGGTTTGAAATTGAAAATTCCCTGTTTAAATTCGAAATTTTAATTCTTTCCAAAAAAACAAGTGTTGCGATGTTCCCACAAGGATAAAAAAAAAATTGCAGAGCTTTATCACAACACCGCCAGACTGTTTGCGGTTCTTTCTTCAATTTTACGACACTACGAAATCCTAGGCACACAATAAGTGGCCTTCAGGACCTATCTCTTGACATTGGAATTTTTGTTGAACAAGGATGGCAGTTTACATTTGTATGTGTGGGGTGATAGCCCAGTGGAGGATGTTTAACACGATAAGCCGAAACGTTTATAGACCCGAGTGTCGGCGGTTTTTGATGAAAACGTGCTTCTAAATTATATAGAATATAGAATCTTCCCGGAAATCCCGTTCGGATCGAGTGTCCAGGAATACAGATTACTAATCCCTTTCTGAGTTTAGATAACGTTTATCATAACAATTTCGATTCCCTCTGACGTTTTTTCGCTTTTAAAATCATAGATCATTATTGTTTGGATTATGACTTGGAGATTATGAATTTGATTATTGGTACAAAATATCTGTTTTGACATCTTCAGATCTGGAGATTCTGGATGATGAATAAAAAGAGAATATTTGGAATTCAGGCATGAATTTTCTTTTTGAGGAACTTTAATGGCATCCTTATCCGCACATCGACAGATGTTTGGGAGATATAAATCAGAATTTTAAAAGTGAGTGTCAGTTCTAAGAGGAAAGTTATGATTTTAGATTGTCTGATTTAAAGAAAAAACATTCTTTTTTTTACAAACATTATTAAAAAAAAAATTTTAATGTTAATAAAAATTGTTTTTATTTTTTATTTTCCGCTGAGTTTAGAAGAGTATATGGAAGAATATGCTCTGGGTGACAAAAATATTTTTAAATTCATACTGAATGAAACTTTATTTAAGCAAGAGTTTATTTCAGAAAGAGTTGAAAGATTTTAGAGAATTCACAAAGATTACAAATGTATTTTAAGTATTTCAAAATAATTCAATCAATTTCAATTAAATTCACAAAGATTTCAAAAATTTCAAAGTTTTTAAAGATTTCAAAGATTGCAGCTGATTAAAAGTATTTTAAAATATTAAAAGATATTTTTAACATTTCAAAGATTTCACGAAATTAAAAAAAAATATTTCAAGTATTTTAAAATATTTTCAAATATGTTAAGGTATTTCAAAAGGATTTCAAGAGTTTTAGAAAGCTTTCAATGCTATCAAAGGTTAAAAAAAATTTCAAGTATTTCAAAAATGTTCAAAATGTTTTAAAACATTTGCATCGATTTCAGAAAGTTTTCAAAGATTTTATCAGACTTTAAATATGTTAAATATTACAAAAGATTTCAAATATTTAAAAAGTCTTCAAATGTTTAAAAATATTTTTTAAAATTTCCATAGATTGCAAAGAAGATTTCAAAGATTGCAAAGATTACAAAAGATTTCAAGTATTTAAAAATGTTTCAAAAAATTTTAATGTATTTCACAAGGATTTCAACATTTTTACACAAAATTCAATGATATCAAAGGTTAAAAAAGATTTTAAATATTTTAAAAATGTTCGAAATGTTTCAAAAAATTTGCAATGATTTCAGAAAGTTTTCAAAGATTTCACAAGACTTTAACGATTTTTATAAAGGTTTTAATGACATCCAAGGTTACAAAAGATTTCAAGCATTTAAAAAAATTTCAAAAAAACTTTGAAATATTGCCGAAAATTAAAAATATTTCGTAGATTTTAAAGATTACAGAAGATTTCAAAACATTTCAAAAAATTGCAATGGATTTGACAAACATTCCAAAGATTTTAAAAAATTTAACACATTTTCGAACGTTTCATGAAGATTTCAAGTAGCTCAAAATATTTAGAAAAACTTTAATTGATTTCCAAAAGATTTTAAAGATTTTAAAGATTTCAGAGATTTCACGATGGTTTTAAAGATTTCAAAGATTTTATTAGATTTAAAAGATTACATCAAGATTTAAAAATTCTAATATTACTTGAAAATTTCAAATATTTCAAAATATTTTTAAAATTTCAACAAATTACGAAAAATTTCAAGGAATTTCACAACAATTTTAAAGATTAAAAAATATTTCAACTATTTTAAAATAATTCAAAAAATTGCAACGGATTTGACAATGATTTTAGAAATTTGATAAAATTTCAGACTTCAATAAAATTTGGTAGGTTTCAAAAATTCTAAAAGTTTCTTAAGTATCTCAAAATGTTTTAAAATATTTTAAAACATGTCCTTAGATTTCCAAAACATTAAAAAATTTTTAAGTGCAAAAAGATTTCAAATATTTCTAAATATTTTAGAAGATTTTTAAAATTTCAACAATTTACGACAAATTTCAATAAATTTCATTAAGTTTTTTAAGATTGCAAAATATTTTAAATATTTTAAAATACTTCAAAAAATTCAAAGGATTTGACAGGGATTTTATAAGTTTTATATAAATTCAAAGACTTCATTAAAATTTGGTAGATTTCAAAGATTATAAAAGTTTATAAGTATCTCAAAATGTTTTAAAATATTTAAAAAATATCCATAGATTTCAAAAAGGTTTTATTAGATTTCAAACATTCATAAGGATTTCAAAATTTCAAATTACAAAAAGATTTCACAACGATTTCAAAGATTACAAAAGATTCACAAAAGATTTCGAAGATTAAGAAATATTTCCAGTATTTTAAAAGACTTCAAAAAAATTTAATGGATTTGAGAAAAATTTCAGAAATTTTCAAACATTTCAATAAAATTTGGTAGATTTCAAATATTATAAAAGTTTTTTTACGTATCTCAAAATATTTAAAAAATAGTTTTAAAGATTTAAAAGATTTTAACAAATTATAAAAGTTTTCAAGACAATTTTATGAAAGATTTCAAAGATGTCGAAATTTACAAAATACTTCTTCAAATTTTTCTAAAAATTGAAACCGATCTCAAAAGGATTTGTAAGAATTTAGAAGCTTCCAATTGCCGAGTATATTTATAAACAAAATAAAAATATTCCGAAATTAAAAGTTCATGAATCTAAAAAAATTCATAAATTTAAATGTCCGAAACTTTAGAGGCCATAACCGAAATTTTGAAACGATAATTTTTAAAATCCCGAAATTTCAGATTCCCGCAATTAGTAAATTCACATAGAATATTAGACTCTTTTATTTTTTATTTTAAGGGGTTCAAGTTTATTTAAAAAAAAAAAATTAATTGTGTGACACAATGAATTTTTAAAGCTCTTTGCCTAAGGTGATTGCTAAAGAGATTGATCAGCAGCCTGGGTCAAATCAATTTTGTGGAACGAACCTGCAGCTTAAATAACCAACAACAAAATAATAATGTATCTAAAATGTATTGCTCCTACTAACACATGCGATCTGCAAAATTGCTCCGACCCAACTTGCGGATCAATCTCTCTAGCAATCAATCCAGGTGAAGAGCTTCACAAAGTCATCCCCAAAGCTCTCCATTCGGACTCATTAGCACACAATTCTTTTTAGACGTTAATAATAATAAAAATACAATAAATAATGAAAAATATTTTTGTCAAATTGAGGGTTAAGGGCAATTGGGATCAGTTGAGTGGAGCAGGTATAATAGGAGATCATTGATAAGAGTGCCAGCTCAATAATCTGTCCTAATCGTGTGAGCAAACAGCGGGTCGCGAATTCATTTGAGAATGATCGTAAAGAAGAGAGCTGATCCCGTGGAGGGTTTGTTCGACATGAACGGCGAGTGTCGAGAGCTTGTCGCTTACATTACAACAATATTTAGAAACCCTCCGGCAGCTCTTTGACTCATGCAAGACAAGTGGGTGCACGAGTAATAATAGTACCACCGAATGGGGAATTCACTCACGAGTATTTTGATAGTGGAGTCGAGAGTCCACGATATGATATAACCGGATGATTAGGACAAAGTGGGAAATTAGAGCCTGAGAATCCTCTCAAAGTCGTGGGAAGAACTTCATCAAACGTCTATTTTATCACCAATATAAAATTAAATAAATATAAACTTAAATAAATATAAAAAATAAAAAACTTAATAATTTAATTTTATCAAATCTATTTTCACTATCAAAAGATATTCGACTTTTAAACTTACTGTATTTTTACAGATTTTATCCAAATTTAGGGGTTGGTTTAGGGTAGGTTCGATATTTACCAAAATATTTTTAAAAATTTTTAATCATTTGGAAACCAAGATTTATCGTTATCATCGAAAAAATTCGACTTTTCAAATCAGGTATTTTAACAGAATTTTTAAACCATAAGGGGTTGATTTTGGGTAGGTTTTACACACACTAGAGGGATGAAATTTTTTCTGGATACTTATGATATGAATTTCTGTCATCACGATAAAAAAAATCGAATTTTCAAATTCGTATAGTTTTATAGAATTTTTTAAATGTAGGGGTTGATTTGGGGTAGGTTCCTGATGCACTAAGGGGATATTTTTTCAGAAACAAAGGGCATGCATTTTTACCATTGTCATAAAAACCGATTTTTCAAATTCGTGCATCCCTGCAATTTTTGTAAATCTAAGGGGTTGATTTGGATTTGATTCAACAAACTTTGGAGGGATGAAACTTTTTTGTATAATAAGGGCATGAGTTTCTATCATTATTATACAAAAATACCACTTTTAAAATTCTGTCATTGTCATAAAAAAAATTATTTTTCAAATTCCTATCTATTAAAGAATTTTTTTCAACTTTAGGGGTTGATTTTGGATAGGTTCTGCATACACTGGAGCGAGGAAACATTTTTTAAATACTTTAGGTGTGAAGTTCTGGAATTATCATTTTTCTACATCATCTTGAAAAATTAGTGTTTTTTATAGAATTTTTGAAACTTTTGAGGTTGATTTCGGGTAGCTTGTGAATACATTAGAGGGATGTAACATTTTTTGGATACATTTTTCAGTGTAAAATTCTGCAATTATCATCCAAAAATTTTGAATGTTAAGATTCGTTTCTTTCTACAAAATTTTTTGACCTTTAGGGGTTGATTTGTATTTTGCTTAACAGAAACTAAACGGATGAACAATTTTTTGGATACGTTAGGCATGAATTTCTGCTAACATCAGAAAAAACAGACCTTTTATATTCCTACTTTTTGCAGAATTTTGGAAACTTCAGGGGTTTATTTGAGGTGGATTTAGCAGGAGCTAAGGGCATGAAACTTTTTCTGGATACTGATAAATTTACCATAATAATTGACAAAATTTACACTTCAAATTTTTATATTTCTAAAGAATTTTTGAAACTTTAGGGGGTGATTTTGGGTAGGTTTTGCACACACGATAGGGATGAAACATTTTTGGATACTCTAGTCATACATTTCTGCCATTATTATCAAAAAAATTTGAAATGATTAAATTAGTATCTTTTTACCAATTTTTTTTAACTTAAGGGGTTGATTTGCAGTTGATTGAACAGACGATAAAGAGATGAAACTTTTTCTGGACACTTATATCATGAATTTCTACCATAATCATTGAAAAAGTTTTGACTTTTCAAATTTCGTACAGTTTTAAAGACTTTTGAAACTTTAGGGGTTGATTTCTGGTAGGTATTTCACACACTAGAGGGATGAAACATTTTTCGGATACTTCAGCTTTGAATTCCTACCATTATGATCAAAAAAAGTTTTGCATTTTTAAAGGTCGTATATTTTTAAAGCAATTTTTAACGTAAGGGGTTGATTTGGTATTGATTTAGCAGACGATAAAGGGATAAAACTTATTCTGTATACTTAGGGCATGGATTTAAATCGTGATCAACGAAAAATTTCGATTTTTAAAATCTTTGTCTTTTGCAGAATTTTAAAATCTTTGTCTTGCAGAATTTTATAAGCCTTAGGGGTTGTTTTGGGTAGATTCTACGCTCACTGAAGGGATGAAACATTTTTTGGATACTTTTACCACGAATTTCTGCTATTATTACTTAAAAAATTGGAATTTTCCAATTATTATCTTCTAACAGAATTTTTTGAACTTTAGGGGTTTATTTTTGAAAGGTTCTGCATACACTAGAGGGATGAAATATTTTTTGGATACTTGCGTCATGAATTTCTGGCATAATCAAAAAAAGTTTTTATATTTTTAAAATTATATCTTTTTGCAGCAATTTTTTTTAACTTAAGGGGTTGATTTTGAGTTGATTTGGCAGACGCTGAAGGGATGAAACTTTTTTTATATACTTATGGAATGAATTTCTGCAATCGTAATTTAAAAAATTTTGATTTTTCAAGTTCTTATCTTTTTAATGAGTTTTTGAAACTTTAAGGGTTGATTTTGGATAGGTTTTGTATACATTCGAGGGATAAAACATTTTTTGGATACTTGAGCCATGTATTTCTAGCATTATTATCAACAAAATTTTTGAATTTTTCAAGATTATATCTTTTTACGACAATTTGTTTAATTTAGGGGTTGATTTAGAGTTGATTTAGCAGACGCTAAAGGAATTAAATTTTTTTATATACTAGTGGCGTGAATTTCTGCAATTATAATCACAAAATTTCGACTTATCAAATTGTTGTCTATTTACAAATTTCTTTAAATTTTTAGGGGTTGTTCCTGGGTAGCTTCTGCACACACTGGAGGGATAAAATATTTGTTGAATACTTGAGTCCTGAATTTCTGGTATTATTACTCGAAAAAAAATTGAATTTTTAAATTTTTATGCTTTTAAATAAATTTTTCAACTTTAGGGGATGATTTTGAGTTTATTTAGCAGACGCTAAAAGGATGAAACTTTTTTTCATTTAATTGGGGCATGATTTTCTTCAATTATCATTTACAAATTCGAATTTTCAAATTTGTGTCTTTTTAGACAATTTTTGAAACATTAGGGATAGATTTTGAGTTGGTCCCATACATAAAAAAGCGATAGTCTCTTTTTAAAAATATTTTTGGCATTAAATTCTACCATTTAGATAGGAAATTCGAGAGTCCAGGATATGATATAATACCAAATGATTAGGGCATAGCGGAAAAAGATAGAGCCTGCGAACCAAGTCAAACCCGTGGGAAAAGCTTAATCAAAGATTCATTATACATAACAATTTTAATAAAAAAATAATTAGTAAATATTTATTTGAATAAAAAAATGCATAATTCAATGAAAATATCTTTTGATTTTACATAAAGCAAACTTGGGCAAACATTGTATAACATTGTATTTGTAAAGTTTTCAAAGATTTCGAATATTTCAAAAGAATTCCAATATTTCAAAATATTTCAGAAGATTAGAATTATTCCAAAAGTTTAAAATAATTTCACACACATTTCGAATATTTCTAAGATTTGGCAAAGGTTTCAAAATATTTCAGAAATATTTCCATTATTTCAATGATTCCAGTGATTTCACAAATATTTCAAGGATTCCACAAAGATTGCAAGATTTCACGTATATTTTTTTAAATATTCCAATAACATTTAAAAGGATTTCACAAAGATGAAAAATTTTTTGCAAATATTTCAAATATTTCAAAAGATATCCATTATTTCAAAATATTAGAATAGTTCCAAAAGTTTTCAATAATTTCACATACATTTAGAATATTTCAGAAATATTTCCAATATTTTATTGATTCCAGTGATTTTACAAATATTTCACTAATATTTTTAAAAATATTTCAATAACATTTAAAAAGATTTCAGAAAAATAAAAAAAGTTCGCAAGTATTTCAAAAGATTAGATTAGATTAGAATAATTTCACACCCATTTCGAATATTCCACAAATATTTCCAGGATTTCGCAAAGGTTTCAAAATGTTTCGAGTGATCTCAAAAATATTCTAAGGAGTCTACAAAGATTTCAAACTATTTCGCAAACATTGAAAATATTTCCAATATTTTAAAGAATTGACAAAAATTTGACCAAGAGTTCAACAATGTCACAAACAGTCCAGATATATTTTTCTCTAATTGTTCCATAAGCATAAAATTTGTTGCAATCATTCCTATTCACATAAGAAATTTATTTAAAAGAGGTGCCAAAAACGTATTTAATAATATTAGCCTTTAAAAAAATCGTGACAATATTTTCTTGAAATGCTAAATTTTTTCAAAAAATTCTTCCTAATATTAAGTATCTGACTTAAGATGTACCAAACCAAGCTCTGAAAAATTAAACTTTTTTACGAAAGGTTTTTACTCTTAGAATTTCTTTCCGTTGCAGGTTTTTTTTTTTGTTTTGCTTTCAAACGCAAATTTTCAAAACCTCTATTTTAAAAATAACTGACAAATTAAAAAGGAATGTTGAAAGGAAGTTCATGGGAAAAGAAAATAGAAGAAATTAATGAATTCCTTCATCCCTTGGTCACGGATGGTGCAAAAGTGTCTAAAAATACCTAACCCAGTTTCTAACAATCTAACAAAGTAAAAAACTTGAGAAGAAAGATCTTATCTCCCCCTACTTCTCTTTTGCTCTAGAATGGTATAATTATGGAAAAACCAGAGATAATTAAGTAAATTGGCATCGCGAGGTATCGGTAGAAAACCGCATTCTAACCACACAGGACGTCCTGTGATAGGAACCATAATGATAAGAAAAATTTATAAATGGTAATTTTTACTTTAAAATTGCCACTTGATTCATAGTTTTGGACACGTCTCTCTTCGAAATTTTTTTAAATATTTGTTTTATTTGCGACAAAGCTGCAGATATAAGAATAAGGAATGATGAAAAATGATAGACATTAGAGAAAGACAAACAAAAGCTTCAATTTGAACAAAGAAATAGTATCAAAATGTACTAAAACAAAATGAAACACAATTCGTTTATATTGAGAAATTCAAATATTGAAAGCGATTCAAATTTTTTTTTGGTTTACACACTAATCAAGAGAAGAAACATAACTCAAATTCAAAATAAGTTTGTTAAGAAAATGACCTGGAGGAAAATTTAAATCCTACTTTTTGGGGTCTTTCCTTATTTAAATAAAGTATTTTGTAAAATTTAGTATAAAATTAATTGTTTAGCTTGTTTCCTCACAAACTTATTTTGAAATCTAGAGCTTTTTGCTGTCACCAATCTCAAAAAGGAAGCTGCTCTCAATGTTCACATAGCTCAAAATAAGCGATTGTGTAGTTCAATTTTGTGTCAGTTCATCGTTTTTTGGTCCAAAGTGAAATTTAATTTTTGTCTGTGTATTACGTACTGTATCTATGCATTGTTTAGAGAATCACAGTTTATACACAATGTAGAGACAAGATGCTCCATTTAACTTTGTTTCAGGTTTACTATGTTGGCATTGAATTTAATCTCGTATTTGTATTTCACTATCACGGTTAGCACATTAAGGGCATGAACCAGTCTCTCAAAAGACAAAAATTCGTTTAAACAAACTTAATAAACTAATAATTACAATGGATTTTCTGTACCAGTTTTTTTCCTTATTTTCCTCTTACAGGGAAAATTGATGTTAGATCTTTAGATCTTTTAGAATTTATTTCATTGTCTTGAGTAAAAGAGTCAATTTCAGAGTTGGATAAAAAGTTTTTTTAGATTCAATAAAATAGTATTCGAAAAATAGTGAAAGCAGCGAATTTGAAATTCCTCGTTAAGATCCAACGACCAAATTTGGAAGACGAAGAAAAAGACGGTAACCTAACAAATCCACTTCTTTATTTTTTCCTCTTGTCTTTTTTTATCCTTTATTTTTTAAATTGAAATAAAAGCTTTTAAAATCTTATTTTAATATTTATTTCGGGTTTCCTTATAGATTTTCACTCATTGAAAAATTTTTTCTACTTCCTTAAAAAGTACGTTATTTTGCAAATATTAAACTATATATGCTTTTTTCAACTTTACAGGAAGAGCGAGATGAAAATTATTTCCATTTACCTCATTATTAATTATAAAATTTTTCAGGTGTATTATTTTTAAATCTTCATACTTATCAGTTAAAATTTTTAAAAAAGTTTAAACAAATTTATTAAACTCTTAAAGATGTTATAAATTAAAAGTTTAGTTCCAGTTTATTTTATCTCCACTTAAAACCAAAAGTATATAATTTTAAAACTCTTTTAAATTATGAAATGATTTTCATATTACATCAAATAAAATTAGATGATTATTACATTATTATATAAAGACTCTACAAGAGTGGAAAAAACTTTTTTTCTTAATTTTGAAAAATATTTTATTTGAATTAAAGAACCCGTTTCTTTCAGGATGCAGACTACGTACAATCAATCTCAAAAGTTGCCTATCTTTGAAATGATTTATAAAATCGAAAAAAAAGATGTGTCATTAATTTCTGTAAATCTTGATAAAGGCTTCGAAAGACACAGCGGAAAAAATAATTCAGGTTAAAATTGTTTATTTAACTATAGTTACTTAGAATTTTAGTTTTTGCTTTCTCTTAAGGAAAATGTTATACAATTTTTATTTAATCCTAATGATTATCTACAATTCCATTTGGATGGTGTTAATTAAATTTAAACTGTGATTGTTTATAACAATAATAACTTTATGATTTTTAAATTAATTTTTAATATAAAATAAACTCAAATAGAATCCTTGAAAGAATAAAATGAGGTCTTGGTCATTGGGGTTAAATAAGAATTGTAACTTTTTACTAAAGAGTAAGGAAAAACTAAACCACTCAATAACTACTCTTAAATAAACAATTTTAACCTGAAATTTTTTTTTCTGAAGTGTGCTTAGAAGCCTTTATCAAGATTTACAGAAATTAATAACAGATCTTTTTTGATTGATTTTATAAATCATTTCAAAGATGGGCAACTTTTTCATTTAACCTAAAGTAAATTTAAAGTAAAGAAAATCATTTTAAATTCAGGAGAAAATTTTATTCGAACAAAAAGCAATTTAAAAAAAAGAAACTATTTGCGAGAAAAATGTTGTGAAAGCGCTCGATCACAAAACATTTCTCGCAAATAGTTTCTTCTTTTTTTTTAAAATGTCTTTTTATTCAAATAAAAATTTGTCTTGAATTTAAAATGATAAATAAAATAAATAAATAAATGAAAGCAAAATATTTATTAGCTTTCAGTCAAAAGTTTCTTCGACTCAAAGAAATTTCTTTTCATGTAGAGAAACCTTGAAATTATTTTAGATTAAATAAAAAAAATTAGCTTCAACGGCCGATTTCTTTAATAAAAAAATTCAAACAAAAAAATGTAATTAAAAGTATTAATTTGCACTGATTTCAATCACTTACCACTCATTTGATAATCAACGACTCGGAGAGAGAGATCAAGGCAATTCATGGATACTGAATATCCGAAAACTTCCTCGAGAAAATCACTAAAGTCACAAATTTGAACTAGTCATAACGCTCACAAATGGTTCACACAAATACTCATCAAATATCCATGAACAATTGAATAAATAATAAATGAAGAAAAACTGGATGTCATCTTCACCAGGAAGTGTACTCGCGTTCTTCCATGATCGCGAGTGCGTACCGGAAGAGAGGATCGATGGAGCCGTGATATCACAGCAGGGGGTGTAAAAGGTTGTTCCGAAAGGGTAGTTCGGAGGGGGTGGGGGTGGTTGTCACGAGGCCGAGACTCGAAGGATGAAGCGAAGGAACGAGCGAGAGTGGTGAACTCGAAGAGCGCTGCTGCGCCGTGTCAGCTGGCTCTTGGCAGACTAGAGAATCCGAAATCTGTTGAGAAGAGGATGGCACGGTTCCCGAGGGAACCCCGGACGATCCTGGGGTGTGGCGAAGAGTCGCGCTCCGGGATTCTGGTTGGCTCAAAGGCGGAGCAACCCCTATCGCTTCCAAGTCCCCCACCAACGGACATCACAGCATCCCTCGTTTCGGAAACGAGAGAAGTATTGCGAACGAGAGACAGAGAGAGAGAGAGAGAGAGAGAGACTGGCAAAGGCAGTCAGACCACAAGAAGAGGAGGAAACCGGCTAAGATGAATCAAATTATTGTTCAACCCTTCACAAACTGAAAAACTAATTTGATTTTACAAAGGGGTGGATTTAAGTTAGAGAACTGAAAAATAGTTGAAATTATCAGAGAGTTTGATTTTCATGGTTTGCGCGAGGTCTTCTTACTTTTTTAAATTGATAGAGAAGAAGGTAAAGTGAATTTAATAAAGCAGAATTACTGAAAATAAAACCATGACACATAAAATCACACAGATTATCAAGGCAAGAAAAATTTGAGCAGGTAGGAACAGCAACGAAACCACGATGCTATGTCAGGGAACGAGCATCGTGGTTTCGTTGCTGTTCCTACCTGCTCACATTTTTATTGTCTTTATAAGGTTCCTGTATGATTCTTGGTTTTATTTTCAAGAGTTCTACTCCTT
>NC_046665.1:120590032-120595340 GCF_010883055.1 Belonocnema kinseyi | reverse complement strand
ATTTTTATTGACTTCATAACTTTGCTGTATGATTCTTAGTTTTATTTTCAGGAATTCAGATAATTCATTCAATAATTTATGTAGGAACAGCAACGAAAAAACAATGCTGTATCAGGCAGAGAGCATCGTGGATTCGTTGCTGTTTCTAGTTTTTTTGATAAAAAATAAAAAAAGCGTCTTCTTACTTTTTTAAATTGATAGAGAAGAAGGTAAAGTGAATTTAATAAAGCAGAATTTCTGAAAATAAAACCATGACACATAAAATCACACAGATTATCAAGGCAAGAAAAATTTGAGCAGGTAGGAACAGCAACGAAACCACGATGCTATGTCAGGGAAAGAGCATCGTGGTTTCGTTGCTGTTCCTACCTGCTCACATTTTTATTGTCTTTATAAGGTTCCTGTATGATTCTTGGTTTTATTTTCAAGAGTTCTACTCCTTAACTCATTAAATTCAGATAGGAACAGCAACGAAACCATCATGCTTTATCAGAAAAAGACAGCATCGTGGTTTCGTTGCTGTTCCTGACTGCTCAAATTTTTATTGACTTCATAACTTTGCTGTATGATTCTTAGTTTTATTTTCAGGAATTCAGATAATTCATTCAATAATTTATGTAGGAACAGCAACGAAAAAACGATGCTGTATCAGGCAGAGAGCATCGTGGATTCGTTGCTGTTTCTAGTTTTTTTGATAAAAAATAAAAAAAGAGGAAGGAAACATGAGATGACAGCCAACCAAATCTCCTTTCTTCTCATTTTTATTTTTATTATTATTAAATCACAATAAAAAAAAATGTTGAAAGAATATTTACTAACGTTTCGGCACTCACATGGCGCCCTTTTCAAGGCAAGACCATTTTTTGAGGATGTAGAAACAGCAACGAATCCACGATGCTCTCTGACTGAAACAGCATCGTTTTTTCGTTGCTGTCCCTACATGCTCAAAAAATTGTCTTGCCTTAATAAGGGTGCCGTGTGAGTGCCGAAACGTTAGTGAATATTTTTTCAACATTTTTTTAATTGTGATTTGATAATAATAAAAATAAAAAAGAGAAGAAAGGAGATTTGGTTGGTTGCCATCTCATGTTTCCTTCCTCTTTTTTTATTTTTTATCAAAAGAACTATTTTCTTTTCTTTGTGAAGAACATTTTTTTTTAAATTATAATATAAACATTTTATGGTAGTTCTATGAATTTGATCATTGGATACTTGGTTTTATTTGTAGGAATTCTGCTCCTTAAATTAATTTCGGAACGTTAAATAGTATTTTAAGTATTTCAGTTACAAATTTTAAACTTTCATATTTATTTATTTGTTATGAACGAAAACGCATCTGTTCTGCCATAAACAATTACATTTTGTTCCGAAATACTTGAATTTGGAACAAAAAAATTAATGTTTGCATATAATAGCTGAATTTTCTACTTAAAAAGATAAATTTCCAGCAGAAAAGTGCCGTAGTTTATATTTCAATAGAAAAAACAATTTTTTACAAAAACAAAAAAGAATTATTAAACCAAAAAGGCGAATTTCCAACAAATAAATATTTTTGACTCAAGAAAGAAATAACAGTTTAGCTCAATTGTTGAAATTGCAAGCCAAACGACGAATTTTCTCTTAAAAAATTGAATATTTAAACAAAAAATATGACTTTTCAGCAAAAAATAATTATCCACGAAACTGATGCAGTTTGACACAACAAGAATGAAATTTCAAACCAAGAAAATGACTTTTCTGCCAAAAAAAGGAGAATTTTAAACTTAAAAAGATCAATTTTAAAAAATAGAAAAGTTACATTATCAGTTCAAAAATTATTTTAAACAAAAAAATGACTTTTTCACTAAACAATTTAACGTTCAAGCAAGGAGATGAAATATCAACTAAAAATATAAATCTTCAACCAAAAAAATGATTTCGTAGCAAAGTGATTCATACTCAAGCAAAGAAGAATAAATCTTAACCAAAAAATTTCGTTTTTATTTAAAAATTAAATTTCTATTTAAATAGATGAATTTTTAAATAAAAAAAATATATTTTTAAAGAAAATAGTTGAATTTTCTGTTTAAAAGATTTCAATTAATTTTTTATGATCAAAATATGATTCTTTAAACAAGAAATAAGTTTCTACGACAAAAATTGAATTTTCAATCCAAGAAGGGAAATTTTTAACCAAAAAGAATGACTTTTCAACAAAATTGTGGAATTCTCTATCAAATAGTACATTTTTATCCAAAAAAGATAAAATTTCTTTTAAAACAGATTAATTTTTATTTTTTAAAAATAGTTGAACTTTCAATCCAAAAAGAAGAATTTTATCAACCAATGACCTTTTAACAACATTTTTAAATTTGTAACCAAAAAGTTTTATTTTTATCTAATAAACATAGAAATTCTTCTAGAACAGGTGAATTATAAAAAAGACCAATTTTCAAAAAAAGAGTTGAATTTTCATAAAAAAATACCAGTTGTCTTTTCAAGGTGAAAGTATAAATTTATATGAAAAAACAAATTTTCAACTGAAAAAGACGAATTTTTTCACCCAAAAAGGATAAATTTTTGTCAAAATAGTTGAATTATCTAGTTAATAGTTGCATTTTTATAAATGAAAGATGAAATTTGTACTAAAAAAGAAGAATTTTCAATATAAAATGACAACAAAGGGTTAATGTTCTACGAAAAGAATTGAATTTCTAACTCCAAAAAACGAAATTTTAACAAAACAGTTGAATTTGCAACCAAAAAGGATTATAACTCAATAGATTAATTTTTAGATAAAAAATATTTTTTCTGCAAATTTCTTTTTTTGATACGCTTCGGTTAAAAATTCAACTATTTAACAGAAAATTAACTTATTGTTTACAATTTTTACTTAAGTGTTGGGAAGTGAAATAAAATCTTCTTTGGATGAAAATTTAATTATTTCTGGTAAGTTTTTTTTTATCCGTTTTAGAAGAAATTTCTTCTTTCTTCAATCGAAAAGAAACTGTTCATTTGAAAATTTAACTGTTTAAAATTTTTTCTTTTAGATTTTAAAATTCACCTACTTTAGCAAAATTTATATCTTTCTTGGATCAAAATGATACTGCTCTTTGAAAATTGAACTATTTGTTTCAAAAGTAATTCTTTTTGGTTAAAATTTCTACTGTTTTGTTGAAAATTCAACTATTTCGTAGGAAAATTTACTTTTTTTTTAAATTTATATTTTGTTGTTGAAAAATGAACTAACATATTTTCTGCACGAAAATTCAAAAATTATTTGATAAAGAATTCAAATATGATTTTTAAAATTTATTCTCTTTGTTCAAAAAATCGTCTCTTTGAGTTGAAAATTCAATTTTTTTCGTACAAACTTATTTTTTGTTAAAAAATGTATATCTTGATCTTCAAAAATGAATTTGAATCTTTTTCATGATGAAAATTCCACTATTTTGTAGTAAATTAATTTCTTAATAAAAATTTATCTTTTTTCATAGGAAATTCATAGTTTTTGGATAAAAATGTAACTATTTTGTAGAGAGTTCAATAATTTCATTAAAAATTCATTTTTTTGTTTAAAAATTTGGTTGAACGAGTGAATAATAAATTATTTTTTCTCGTAACTCCATTTGCAAACCAAAAAATTAATAGAGCATTATCTTTTCACAAATTGAAAAGGTTCATTAATTAAAAAAAAGTATAAATAAAACAGGGAGATATAGACTATACACTAAAAACCTAAAAAAAATTATTGATTTGTTAATATCTTACCCCCTCCTTTTGCACCATACCAATACAAACTTGTTTCGCAATTCTACTAAAAAAAATCAAAAGTTCAAAAAACACATTTATAAAAAAGATATTTATACACAGACCAAAAATGTAAAAAAAAATATAAAGAGATTGACCTTTTATCTGACGTGTGCCCTTTGACCGTGTCAGTCAGATACACGCCTGTAAAATTGCTACGCAAGCTGCAGACGATTCCCGCGAGTCCCAAACAGAGGAGACAATTTGGGGTGTTGAAAAATATTAATAACGCTGTTACAGTAAGGGATGAAGGGCTTCGTGTAAGGGAGGTTGTCGCTCGAATTGTGAGAGGATTTGGGGCCGGGGTGGAGGGGGGAGAGAGACGGGGGTCGGATATTCGACGCGAGCTGAAGGTGGGGGGTGGACATCGCGGGGGTGGCAAGTGTTTCTGTCAGTTTAATAGCTTCGCGCCCCAACCCATCTCACGACTTTGCCCCGACATTACGACATTGTCACTCTACGTGTCAGAAGTTGCGCCCGACCTACAGGAGGTCTGCTTAGATCTGATAACCCTTTGATGGTCCTGTTATTAATGGTCTTGGTCAATCGATATTAGTCTCTGCCCTGCAATTCCAAGTAAGAAACCATTTTTTCCCGAAAAAAATTATTATTTGGTTGGAATTTAAGTCAGGTTCTTAATTTTAGAAGAAAGGGGAGGATAACACACAGTGAATAGTGCGAATTTTTTCATAGTAGGAATGGTATCAATGGTAATGTTCTGTATGATCTTGGTCAATAGATATTATTCTATACCTTCATCTTCCAAGTAATAAATCATTCAATAAAAAGAATTATAATTTGTTTTAAATTGTTGTCAGATTTGTAATTTAAAAAAAGAGGCAGATGCTGCATAGTGGATAATGCAAATTGCATCACAATACAAATAGTATTATAATATCTTCTAATATTTCTATAAGAACTAACCCAATCAGTTCTCAAAATAAATTTTTTAATTCTGTAGTCTTATTCTTAATATTTGAGGTTATGGTCTATGGATATTTTTCTCTGCCTTACGATTCCAAGTAGGAAAACATTATTTCACAAAAAAAATTATTATTTAGTTGAAACATAAATCAGGTTTTTAATTTTAAAAGAAAGGGTGGGGGTGGGGGAGGTACAAAGTGGATAAAGCGAATTTTCTCATTATCGGAATGGTACAAAATGGTATTGATCTATATAATCTTGGTCTATAGAGATTATTCTCTACCTTGATCTTCCAAGTAATAAATCATTTTTCACTAAAAAGAATTATAATTTGGTTTAAATTGATATCAGATTTTTAATTTGAAAAAAAGAGGCGGATGGTACATAGTGGATAATGCAAATTTTATCACAATAGGAATGGTATTATAATATCTTCCAATTTTTTTAGAAGAAATAACCCAATTAGTTCTCAAAATAAATTTTTCGAATTCTCTAGTCTCATTCTTAATATTTGCATTTTCTCTTTTCTGCAAATCCAAATAGCAAACTATTTTTTCCCGAAAAAAATTATTATTTGGTTTAAATTGATATCAGA
>NC_046665.1:120581370-120589932 GCF_010883055.1 Belonocnema kinseyi | reverse complement strand
TAAATCAGGTTTTTAATTTATAAAGAAAGTAGAGGATGGTACACAGTGGATAATGTGAATTTTCTCACAATAGGAATGGTATTACAATGGATTCTAATTTTGCTTACAAGAAATAACCCAATTAGTTCCCGAAATAAATTTTTTGAATTCTCTGGTCTTATTCTTAACATTTGAGATTTTGGTCACTTGATATTTTTCTCTGACCTGTCATTCAAAGTAGGAAACCATTTTTCCCCCAAAGATTTATTATTTGGTTAAAATGTGAATCAGGTTTTTAATTTGTAAAGAAAAGGGAGGATGGTACACAGCGGGTAAAGCGAATTTTCTCACAATAGGAATATTATTATAATGGATTCTAATTTTGTTTAGAAGAAATAACCTAATTAGTTCCCGAAATCAATTTTTTGAATTATAGTCTTATTCTCAATATTTGAGGTTTTGCCAATCGATATTCTTCTTTGCCCAGCAATTCCAAAAAGGAAACCATTTTCCACAATAGGAATGGTATTATAATTATTTATAATTTTGTTTACAAGAAATAACCCAATTAGTTCCCAAAATCAATTTTTTGAATTATAGTCTTATTCTCAATATTTGAGGTTTTGGTTAATCGATATTCTTGTTTGCCCAGAAATTCCAAAAAGGAAACCATTTTTCACATTAGGAATGGTATTATAATTATTTATAATTTTGTTTACAAGAAATAACCCAATTAGTTCCCGAAATGAATTTTTTGAATTCTAGTCTTATTCTTAATATTTGAGATTTCGGTCAATTGATATTTTTCTCTGCTTTAAATTTGAATGAGGTTTTTTTAATTTTTAGAAAAAGGGGGGATGGTACATTATGGATAAAGCGAATTTTCTCATAATAGAAATTGTATTAATGAACTGTAAATATTTTGTTTATAAAAATATGAACAAATTAGTTGCAATAAGTTTTCAGGATCCCTAATCTTATTTTTACTATTTGTGGCACTTGTCACTCAATATTATTCTCGGCCGTACAATTTTAAATAGCACAGAATTATTTTCTAAAAAGAATTATAATTTTAGTTTGAATTGATATTAAATTTTTAATTGGGAAAGAAATTGTTTATAACCCGCCCCCCCCTCCCCCATATAAGATACCGTATTATTTGTTCTGGCTAAAAAAAAAATTTCTTCTAAATCTTTCTGGAACTTACTTTTAGTAGAAAATTTAATTTTTTTATAGCAAACTAAATTTTTTGTTTGAATTTTAATTATTCAAAATTTTAGATAAATGTTATTTATTTTCATCGACTGAAAAATCACCCTGGGTTAAAAATTCAACACAGTTGCTGAAAATTCCTCTTTTCGTTCGAAAAGTCTTTTTTAATTGAATCAACTGCTTTTCATTTCAAATAAAAAATTTTGTGTTTGAAAAATTAACTGTTACATTTTTTGTTGATTATTCTATTTTGGTGAAAAATTCATAATTTTAAATTAAAATTGCTTTCTTTAATTGAAAATTTGAAAAATTTTTGAAAAATTAACAGTCTTGTTAAAATGCTATCCTTCTTGTGTTAAAATTCAAATTTTTTCCCGAAAATTCTTTTTTGTTAAAAAATTGAACTATTTACTTGAAAATTAATTTCCTTGTTGAAAATTGAACAGTTTTGGTTCAAAAACTCCTATTTTTTTGGTTGAAAAATTATGTTTTTAATTTAAAATTAATCTTATTTAGTACAAAATTCAACTATTTGAATAAAAATTTATGTATTTTCTTGCACTTTTTTTTTAGTCAACAATTAATATTTTAGGCAGTAAATTCAAGTTTTTGTTTTAATTTCCATATTTTTGCTTAAAATTTTTTTATTCTGTTTGAAAATTAATGTTTTTAACTGAAAATTTAATAATTCGATTTTCGGTTGAAAATTCATATTTTTAATTTGAAATTGATCTTTTGGCGTTGAAATTTCAAATATTGTTTATTATTTTGATTTTTTTAGAAAACTAATCTTCTTCTTTTAAAATCTATTTCTTTGGTTCCAAATTCAACTATTTTTTTTGAAAATACGTTTATTTGTTTGAAATTTAATTGATTTAAGGAAAAATTTAACTATTCCACTGAACGTCCAAAATTCATTTTTTCAATTTAAAACTGATCTTTTTTGGATGAAAATTCAATTATTATTTATTATTATTATTTATTATTTTATTGGTGTTAGAAAACTAATCTTCTTGCTTTAAAATTAATTTCTTTCGTTCAGAATTCAATTATTCTGTTGAAAATTTGTTTTCTGTTGTTTGAAAATTAATTTTAATACATTAATTTAAAATTAATTAATTAATTAATTTAGTTTTAACGAAAAATGTAACTATTCCATTTTAGGTTTAGAATTTATTATTTTAATTTTTAAATCTATCTTTTGTATAGTCTAAAATTTAACTGTTGTTTTTACATCCCTATATTTTGTTGAAAATTATTTTTTTGTTTATTATAAAACTAATCTTCTGTTTGAAAATTCATTGTTTTGGCGGAAAATTTAAGTATTCCATTTTTGTTTTTAAAATATATCTTTTTTAAGATAAAAATTCATCTCTTTGGCAGAAAATTAGTTATTTTTTATAAAAATATTTTTTTTTTTGTTTAAAAATATATCTATTTATTTATTTATGTTTATTTATGTACTGGTATTCAACTTTTTAGCTTTAAAAAATAAAATAAAAATATGAAATCTACGGGGATTTGAACTCATACCGTGTATCTGCAAATCGCAGAAATGCGCTACTATTCAAAAATTTAAAAAGATATAAAAAATGGTCACTCTGTCAAAAGTCATATAACTTGATGAGAAGCGATAATAAATTATGTTTAAATTTAGTTCAAATAAAGTTCCTGAATCTTATACCAACTATAAAAAATTCCCTATCTATTATTTACTAGTATCCAATACCCACCACCTTGCCTTATATTTTCTCTAATCAGAGGTAAAAATAATAGTCTAAAAAAAATTAAATTAAAACATTAGGCCTACCGGGATTCGAACTCGAACCTTCTTTCTACAAATCCCAGAACAGTTGTTTCTAAATTTGAAATCAAAACTGAAGAATGAGATTTAAAATCTCTATCAAAACCTTTCACCTAAATCAGCTTTCAGGTAGAATATCATATAACTATCTCGCCCAGGATTTGTCACTACCTTTAGAACTCAACCCACGTGCATTTGGAAAAAATCGTTAAGTCGCCTCTTTAATACATATAGAGAGAAGTGAATAAAAATAGGGGGGAGGCTGAAGTAAGTAAGGAAGGACAAGCTGTGAGTTTGTTGATAGGGGAAGGATAAAATGGATAAAATGATAGAAGGAGAGATGAAGAGAGAAATGAGACGAGGGCGTTCCTCTGGGGCAGAGAGTCTTCCGTTAGTTCATCGTCTTCCGGTGACTTCCGGTGGCGGATACCATTGTCCTGGATCGTGTGCACGCGGCGCACAACAATCGCGTCTCGAGTTCCTCCAGGCAGGGGGGCGGTGTTCTCCAGAGCTTCTTGCTTCTCCTGCTCAATACGCGACTCGACGTGTAGGCACATTAGCAGCACTTTCGAGCCGCTGCAGCCTCTACAAAGTCTCTCCTCTCTCCACACAGGCAGACTCTGGAGTCTCTCTCCACACAGAGAGGAGAGTCGAAAAAAAAGAGAAAAGAGAACCAACTCGACTTGAACAAATTATAGACTCCGCTCGACCGTTGACGGCAGTCATCTGCTTACAAATGAGAGAGCTCGCTTCAACCTATTGGGTGATTCGGAAATAGCCGACTTTCTTGCCTTTGCTTTTAAAATTCATTTTTCATTTCAAATTTAGAAGAAATAACTGTTCTGGCATTTGTAGAAAGAAGGTTCGAGTTCGAATCCCCGTAGATTTCTTTTTTTTTTCTTGAAAAAAGGATTAGAGTGTGTTAGTATCATCCCTAGCATGAAAAAAATCACATTATATAGTATGTACCAAATTCCCCTTTATTTCTGAATTAAAAATTAAATTTAAACTTAATTTATTATCCTTTCTCATCATGTTGTATGATTTTTGACAAAGTAAACATTTTGTCCTTCATTATACAAAATTTTAAGCAGTAGTAAAGTTCTGGGATTTGTGATACAAGGTATGAGTTCGAATCCCAGTAGATTTAATATTTATTTTTTATTTTTTTAAACTAGAAAATTGGATATCAGTTCATACTGAATAGCGAGCATTTTTCATACTACGATTTGATTTAATCAAGGATATTTAATAATTTTATTTCGTAAGACTATTTAGTCATGCGTAACAAACATGTTAAATAACTAAAAAAGAAATAAAAAAATGCTAAAACTTAGAGGAAAGTCCAGAAAAAATTATCTTTTCAACCAAAGAGATAAATTTCCATCTAAAAAAAGATACATTTTAAAAACCAAAATTGAATAGTTAAATTTTTCATCAAAACAATTAATTTTGAGACTACAACAAAAAACGCATTCTTAAGAATATAGTTGAATTTTGAAACATCGAAATGTATTTTCAAAAAAGAAAATTAGTTTCCTAACAAAAATTAACAATAATTTTCGACTAAAAGAGATCAATTTTAAATTAAAAATATGAATTGCAACCTAAAATGGACAAGTTAAATTTTCAGTTAAAAAATTAATTTTTAAACAATTAATTCGTTTAGGATAAAAAAGTGGACTATTTCGATCACACACAGAAAGCAACATAGTGTTTGATTCTGTTCATTATATGGATGCGTGGCCGTGCGGTCAACTATAAAATTCGATGATGAATCAAGAATAATTAAAAATATTAAATAATCAGATTTTGACCGCCTAAAATACTCTTAAAATAGGGTAAATATGGTGATTCTTCTAAATATTTTTCATTTTAAACAAATTACAAGAAAACTATTTTTTTTACAAAAAAAATCTTTTTTAACCAAAAAGTTGCATTTACTAGAAAATTTCTTAGAACACAGTTGCATTTGCAGCCCAAAAATACGAATTTTCAACCAAAAATGAATTAGTTTAAATTTGATGTTTATAATAATTAATTTTCAATAAGAAAATGAATTTTCAACTAGTTGAATTTAATAACAAACGATTTTTTAACAAAATACTTAAATCCTCAATCAACAAGATAAATTTTTAACAAACTAGATGAATTTTCTACCCAAAAAGGCGATTTTTTAAGAAAATAAAAAGCTTTTTTATAAAATATTTGCATTTTCAATAAAATGATGTTTATTTGAATTTTGAACCAAGTAGTTTAATTTTCAAGAAAAAACAGTTTTACATTTTAATTTTAAAAAATAACTTTTGTATAAAAAATGAATTTCCAACTAGTTGAGTTTAACCAAAAAAGACAAATTAAAAGAAAATTGAAAATTGCTCGGCCAAAAAGAAAAACTTTCAAGAAACAGGATTAATTTTCTGAACAAAAAAGACGAACTTTCAACAAAATGCATTAATTTTCTGCCAAAAAGTACAATTTTTGGATTCAAAAAGACAAATTTTCAACCAAAAATGAAATAGTTCATTTTTCAGAAAAAAAATTAATTTTCGACCAAAAAAGCAAATTTTCAACATAATGAATTTTTATCAAAATAGTTTAATTTTCTGCCAAAATATTGAAATTTTCTACCAATTTTTTTTTTTACAAAAAAGCTCATTTTTAACCATACGGTCTAAAAAACAGTTTTACTCTGAACCAGGAAACTTGAATTCTCAATAAAAATGTTTAATTTTTATCTAAAGAAGATCAGTTTTAAACTTAAAATGGAACGGTTAAATTTTTAGATACAAATATTAATTTTTAATAAAAAAATGAATTTTCAATAAAATAGTTGAACATTCAAGCAAAATAAATTAAATGTCTACGAAAAGAGATGAACTTTTAATCCAAAAGACAAATTTGCTAGAAAACTGCTAAAACAGTTGGATTTTTAAACCAAAAAGATAAATTTAAAAAGAAGAAAATTAATTTTCTACTGAAAGGGTGGATTGTAAACACAATACGTGAATTTTCTACAAAATAGTTACATTTTCAGTAAAAAATAAATAAATTTTTAACAATAAAAGAAAAATCTAAACAGTTACATTCTGAAAAAAAAATTTTATAGTTTAATTTTTAATCATAGATATCAATTTAAAACAAATTTTGAAAATCCATTGTTTAAAAAGTAGTTCAACTGTTAACCAAATAGTTAAATTTGCAACAAAAATAAGAAGCGTTATGAAGCAAAAATATAATAGAAGTCTTTTCAATTAAGAAGAATAATTTTTTAAGTAAAAAAAATTAATTTTCTACCAAAAGACGAATTCTCAAGACAATAGACAAATTTCCAACCAAATTGTTAAATTTTTAGCAAGGAATAAATAATTTTTCAGCAATAAATATAAATCTTTAACTAAAAAATAAGTTTCGGAAACCTTAGTTGAAATTTTAATCAAGAGGTTTCAATTTTCAATAAAAAAATACAAATTTTTAACCGAGTATTTGAATTTTCAACCAAAACTGGTTAATTTTCGAACATACAGTTGCATTTTTGGCAAAAATTAATAAATTTTTAAACATAAGTACAAACCTTCAAAACAGAATGTTTTTTCAATGAAGAAACAAAAAAGAATTTTAACCAAATTGTGAAATTTTTAAATGAAAAAAGAATCATTTTCAACAAAATAGTTAAATTTTCAACAAAAAAGTTATTTTTGTATAAAACAGTTACATTTTCATCCATAGATATCAATTTTAACCCAAAAAGTACTTTTCGGAAAAGTAGTTTATCAGTCAACCAAGAAGTAGAATTTTCTATTAAGAAAGACGACTTTTAAACAAAATACTTTAATTTTTAAGAAAATAATTAAAATTTAAAACAATGAGGAGATGCATTCAGAAGCAAAAATATAATTTTATGACCAAATTTTCGGTAATTTGCGGTAAGTTACCATAAATTACGCAAAATAGAAAAAGGGGAAGGGTAGTTTACCGAAAATTATCGGAAATTTCAGGACATTTTGAAATAAAAATTGGAGAGCAGTTTGGGTTTTCGGGGTTGTATTAATTCTTTGAAAAAAGGGGGAAAAAGTGAATTTTACTTGGTTCTGCCATAGAGTATAGTTATAATATCGACAAAAATTTATTTATTATACCAGATCAATTTTCGTGTCTATTTTAACCAAATAATTTCGTAGATCAAGTACTTGGTTGATTCAACTAAAAAACTTGATTGCATCAACCAACTATTTGGTTACATCAACCAACTATTTGGTTGAATCAACCAAACTTCCATCTGTATCCAAAAAAGCAGTTTCTTTCGCCCAAGAGGGATTTTTTCCTGACTTTTTAGAGAATGGAAAAATATTCTTACTTCGAAATCACCCTGTACTTGGTACCAATGAGAAAGAATGAGAGAAACTCGTTAGGGGAGGAAGCATTCATGAAGGTTTCTTGCAACCTCTTTATCTCCCTTTGCCACTGGTCTTTCTCTCACTTGGACTCTAATTCACTGATTTTTTCTCCACAAGTCTCTGTCTCTCTTTTTGGTTCTCCAAATGTCTTTGTTCCATAGGCAAAGCCAATTGGTTGGGGTAGATCAAGGATCAGGAATTAAGGATCAAGGATGAAGGAGTTGCTCTCGCTGGAGGAGATTCAGCCGGGCACTCAAGCGAGACCAGATTGTTTAGTGACTTCGAGTAGTGATATTTAGTGAATTCAATAAGCTAGTCCCTTTTGGGCCTTCTCTGCCCCTCTCTTGTCTATCGCCTAGCCGGGCCTCGACTTCTTCAGGTTCCTTTTCAACGGTCCGCTAACGGTCGAATGATTTGTCAAGACCTCTTTCGATGGGCCCAAAAGTGGACTTAAGGGTTCTTCAGGACAATTTGATTCTACAATCTAGAAGTCGATTGTTGGCGCAATTTTAACTTATGTTCTCTTGATTCATTCTGAATTTTGACTGATCCCACAGACATCGTGAGAATCAGTTTTTTTCTTTCGAGTCTGAACAGAATGGGGATTTCAGATTCCAAGCTTTTCAAGGTCAAGGTGCAATTTTTAGGTCTACTCGATATAGCTTATTGAATGTTTCTGTAACATTTTAACAATTTATCTTTGTAAGTGATATTAGGGTTTTCTATTTCAAAATAGGAAAAAAGGCGACTTTCCTAACAAATTTTTTCAACCTTACAGAAAATAATTGTCTTGCAGAAAGGAATTGTCTTCATGAGAAAAATTCTTACAGATTTTTTTCCCTGTTTACTTGGGAAAATAGGGTAACTGTCTTACAGATTTTTCTCCTATCTTGTACACTTTTATAGAAAAGATTGAATTTTTAAAAATCAAATTGGACATTTAAAGAATTGCCTTAAAGAAAATAATTGTCTTATAAAAGAAAATTGTCTTGCAGAAAGGAATTGTCTTGATGAGAAAAATTCTTTCAGATTTTTCCCCCCCTATTTATTTGGAAAATAGGGTAACTATCTTACAGAATTTTCTCCTATCTTGCAGACTTTTATAGAAAAGATTGAATTTAAAAAAATCAAATTGGAGATTTAAAGAATTGCCTTAAAGAAAATAATTGT
>NC_046665.1:120565440-120581270 GCF_010883055.1 Belonocnema kinseyi | reverse complement strand
AAATAATTCTCTTACAGAAGAAAATTATCTTGCAGAAAAAAATTGTCTTAATGAGAAAAATTCTTTCAGATTTTTTCCCCATATTTACTTGGAAAAATAGGGCAACTGTCTTACAGAATTTTTTTTGTCCTGCAGACATAGACATAGAAAAGATTGAATTGAAACAATCAAATTGAAGTCTTCAAAAATTACCTTAAAGAAAATAATTCTTACAGAAAATTCTGTCTGGAGGAATTTTTTTCTGTCTTGCAGAAAATAATTGACTTATGGAAAAAATTCAATTGCAAAGATTTAATTAAAAAATTGTCAAGAATTGTCTTACAGAATTTTACCTGTCTTGCCAAACAGAATGGTCTTACAAAAAAGATGGAATAGAAAAGACTGAATTAAATAATTATTTCAGTGAAAAGAATTGTATAACAGAAAAGAATTCTTCCAGAAAATTTTACTAAAAAAAAAAAGGTAACTGACTTATAGAATTTTTTTTTCTGTCATGAAGATAAGAAGTGTCTTACAGAAAAATTGAATTCACAAGATTAAATTGAAAAATTGTCTTAAAGAAAAGATCACTGATAAAAATTACAATTATCTTACAAAAAATTTCGTCTTACAGATTTTTTTCCCCTTACAGAAAAAAATTCTTACAGAAAATTCTATTTTACAGCATTTTTTCCCCTCTATACTTAGAAAAAAAATTAACTGTCTTACAGCATTTTTTCTGTCTTCCAGAAAAAAATGGTTTCATAGAAAAGATTGAATTGAAAAGATCAAATTAAAGAATTAAATAATTGCCATAAAAGTATTCTCGCAAAAAATTCCGTCTGACGGAATTTTTTTCTTTTTTGCAGAAGAAAATTGTCTTGCAGAAAAAATAAATTAACATGATTAAATAGAAGAATTTTCTTACAGAAAATATTAATTTAAAAAATCGAAATAAATACCTATTTTGCAAAAAAGATTTGTGCTAAAAAGAAAACAAAAATTTTTTCTGTATTGCAGAAAAGAATTTTCTTTCAGAAAATATTGACTTGAAGAATTTTCTCTTCTTCAGACTTTAAAAAAAGTAACGGGTCGTCAAAATTTTTCTGTCAAAAAAAAAAAATTTCTAACAGAATGGAATTCTTACAGAAAATAATGATATTACAGAAAAGTATGAATTAGAAACATTGAATTGTTACAGAAAATTCTGTCTCCAGAGAAATGTAATTTTTGCTAAAACAGGTGAATTTAAAAATAAAAAGAAAGACAATTTTGAAAAAATAGTTGTATTTTCTACCAAATAGTTGCATTTTTATTCGAGAAGAATGATTTTTTTCCCAAGACAAATGAATTTATTTAAAAACCTTAAAAAAATTAGTTAAACTTTCTTCCAAAACAATAAGTTAATTTTCCAGCTGAATAGCCAGACTTTTAACAAAAAAGTATGACTTTTTAACAAGATTGTTAAAATTTCAACCAAACAGTTGCATATTTGTAAAAAAAGAAGATAATTCTACTAAATCAGGCGAATTTTTAAATCGAAAATACAAATTTCCAAAAAAGAGTGGAACTTTCATGAAAAAAGATTTCAATTGACTTTTCAACACAAAAATAGGAATTTGAAACAAAATTTCTATTCTCTAGTAACTTTTTTTATGAACTTTTCAATAAAAAAGATAAATTTTCAGAAAAAATGTTTTTGTACAAAAAATATTTCAATTGACTTATCAGCAACCAGTAAAAGTTTATCTAAATTGTTGAACCTTTGAGCCAAAACAGGAATTATCTCTCAAAAAATTGGATTTTCAAACAAAAAATATGACTTTAACAAAAATGTAATTTTTTAGGAAACTGATGCATTTCCATGCAACAAAAATTAAATTTCAAATCAAGAAAAAATTTTTTTTTTCTACCTAAAAGGCGAATTTTTAAATGAAAAAGGTAATTCTTAAAAAAATTAGAAAAGTTACATTTTTAGTTAAAAAATTAATTTTAAAACGAAAAACTAGTAATACAGATAAATGGTTCAATCAAAAATATAAGTTTTCATAAAATAGTTACATTTCCTGTTAAAAAGATTTCATTTAAATTTTCACGATGACACTATAAATTTTCAAACAAGAAATAAGATTTCTGCGAAAAAATTGAATTTTAATCCAAAAAGACGAATTTTTAATAAAAAAAGATGACTTAAAAAAATTTAATAGTTGATTTTTCATCCAGAAAAGATTTCAGTCCTCTTTTTAACACAAAAATATTAAATTGAAAAAAAGTAAATTTTCTACGAAATAATTAAATTTTTAACAAGACAGCAGAATTTTCATCCAAAGATTAAATTTCTCTTAAAACAAATGATTTTTTAATTTAAAAAAAAAATAAAAATGTTCAAAAACCTAGTTGAGTTTTTATCCAGAAAAGATTTCAGTTCTCTTTTCAACACGAAAATATTGAATTTAAACAAAAAGTAAATTTTCTACAAAATAGTTCAATTATCAACAAAACAGCAGTATGTTCAACCAAAAAGTATAATTTTTTAACAAATTTGTTGAATTTGCAACCAAAAAGTTGCATTTTTATTCAAGAAATATCAGACTTCTGCTAAAGTATGTAGATGAATTTTAAAATCAAAGACAAAAACTTTCAGAAAAAGAGTTCAATTTTCAGCGGAACAGTTCTATTTTTATTCATGAAATATGACATTTCCGCTAAACCACATGAATTTTTTTTAAGTTAAATTTTCATCTAAAGAGTTGAATGTTACCACTGAAAAAAATGGTTAGTTGGACCAACCATTTAATTTGTAAGTTGCGGTACTGCTATTTTATTAGTTGGGACAACCATTTACTTGGTTGCTAGTACTAACTGAATTGTCACGACAACTAATGGAATTGTTGTACCCGCTAATAAAATAGCAGTATCAACTAATAAAATAACAGGATGATATCTTACCAACCATTTTTTCAGTGCACTAAAACAGTTGCGAACTTTTAACAAAAGAGTTGAATTTGCAACAAAAAAGGATGTCTTTTAAAGAAAAATGTTACATTTTCAACCAACTAATAAAATTTACAACTAAAAAGATAATCTTCAGGAGAATGTTTTTGAGAATTTTAAAAATTGTCTCGACCCCCCCCCCCCCCTTCTTGAGCTGTTACGTAATTTAAGTACGGTCCCAAATACAATTTCAGCAAAACTGTCGATTTTTTTTCATCGTGCCGCTTCTATGATTGGAACGAAATTGATCCGAATGAATGCTTATAATTGAGAGAAACCAGAGCTTCTTTTTTTCCGAGCCGTTGCGATGAAAACATTTTACCTGCACCGATTTGATTTTTCGACTTCTGACGAACGCTGACAAGTAGCGGTCAGATCTCAAGCTTTTTCTGCCCTCTCGAGAAACCCTCGAAGAAAAAGTGGCTTTTTCAAAGATATCGAAGTCGGAATAGAAGGGACCCCACGCAGAGTTCCGGTCAGTGGGTCGTGTAAATTCGTGAAGAAAAAAATATATATACCTGAGAAAAAAGACGTAACTGAGCTACTTTTTCGCGAGACCAACTGTCAAAGACCTTGCGTCCACTTTTTTTTTACCACCACATTTGTGGTTTGAAAAATACTCGTACACATTTTTCTATACATTGCTGTGCTAAGAAAGAATTGTATTTCTGAACTGTCACTCGCCTCGTTTGTACATTCTCGAAACGGTGTGAAAAAGTGTTTTAGGAAAAAAATTACTTCAGTCTTGAGTACACACTTCTGATTGAACAAAAAGTGCATGACACATTTTTTCGTGTAATTTTTTTTTAAATCCGTTGGAACAGATCTGTGGAAATTTTAGGAGAATTAAAAAAATTATATTGTTGGAAATACCAGCCCCCCCCCCCCCCCCACCCTAAACGGAAATTAAAATTCAAACATATTTGTTGAAGTAGCGGTCCACAAACTAACTTACACCGACATCCGTTAGAACATTACTGAGTACACAAATAAAAACATTTTATTTGAAATAAACAATATTGAGGTAATTAAATGAGATAAAAAGTATCCTATCCTTTGAGTTGAACCAAATTACACGCAACACACAAAATTTCATCAAGAACGGTGCAGTAGTTTCGGTGTTTAGTGGCGACAAACATCGTGACACGGGATTTTTTTATATATAGCAGAGGCGTAGCTAACGCCGTATCAGCCGTATCAATGATACGCCCCCCCCCCCCCCCCCCCCCCCCCCCCCCCCCCCCCCGGTACGGCGACCTCCAAATATGAATAACTGAATAAAGTTTTTGTTCATTTTCCTAAAAAGGGCCCCACAAGAAATTCTAATACGGGGCCCCCTCAGGACTAGCTACGCCACTGATAGATAGAAAAAGTGTTGAAATCGAAGATTATATCGATCTGGCAATGAATGAATAGAGTGAGGACTGAAAAAAAATGCTCTGCTGGGATTCGAACCTAGATTCGAACTTAGAGAACGAACACAAGTATTTATTCTTTTAATTGAATATACGTGGTAAACTAATAAAATTAATTTTAAAAAAGAACATTTATTTAAGGAAAATAAACAATTGATTAAAAGTTAGGTTCTTTCGTTAAAAAATTTGCTTTTAAATTTCTGGTTGAGATAACAACTTTTTTTTATTAAAAACTTTATTAACTGATTGAAAATGAATTATTGATTGCTTTAAAAATTCATCCTCTTTGATCAAAAATTAAACTGATTCGGTAAACAAATTTTAGTATTTGATTTGAGGTGAACTTTTTACTTGAAAACTTGTACTTTTTTTAGTAACAATTGCAACTGTTTTGTAAAAAAAATTTTTTTGTTGAACATTCATCTCTTTTGGCAGGAAGTTCTTTTTTTGTATAAATTTTAACTGTTTGGTTCAATATGAATCTGAATTTAACATATTTTTAATATAAAAAATTTTTTTGGGTTGAAATGATAACTATAACCTTTTCGTTGAAAACTCATCTTTTTGACAGATTTGTTGAAACATAATTTTTTTTTTGTTAAAAATTATCTTTTAACCTGCAAATTTGACTTTTCTATTTTTGGTTTAAAAATTATCTTTCTTGTTGAAAATTCATTTATTTAGTTTAAAAAAATCATTTTAGGTAAAGAATTGACCTTCTTATTATATATTTAGTTAATAATTTTAATATGTTATTGAAAATTGTACCTTTTTTAAAAATGAAAAATAATTTTTTTAAATGAAAATCTAACTATTTTGTTTTTAGTTTAAAATATATATTTTTTAAGTTGCAAATTCAATTAAAAAATATGCATTTTTGACAGTGACTGGAACAGTTAGAGTTTCATTGAACAAAATAAATTTTTAATAACCAAAACAGGTACCGCTAAATTTTCAATTAAAAAAAAATTTAACAACCAAATATTAATTTTCGACAAAATAGTAAAATTTTTAAGTAAAAAAATAAATTTTTAAATTAAATTAATTGTTGAGAAAAAAATGATTTTTTAACTAAATAGTTCAAATTTTAGTCAAAGATTTAAAATTTAATAAAATTTATGAACATAAATTCTTTTCTAAAAAAAAAACGTTTCAAAAATATATATAGTTTCTAACTAGAAAATATAAATCTTCAACAAACGATGGAAAAGTTAAATTTTCATTTAAAACAATTATTTCTAGCAATGAAAAGAAGAATTTTCAACAAAGTTGTTCAATTTTCAACCAAAGAGTTGCATTTTTAACAAAAAAAAAAGAGTTGAATTTTCAACCAAGAAATAGTCAATAAAAAAAAATTTTGATCTAAAATATACAAATTTTCAAGCCAAAATATTAAATTTTCTACAAAAGTGTTGCATTAAACCAAAAATGATTATTTTTTAATAAAAAAATTGAGTGTTCAATTAAACAAATTAATTTTCAAAAAAAGAGCTGAATTCATCCAAAACGACGAATAATTTTTCACCAAAAAATTTTAATTCTTAACTAAAGCAGATTAAGTTTGAAGAAAAAGATCAAATTTTCAACAAAAAATGCATTTTAACCAAACAGTAAAATTTTTTTTTTACATAATAGACTAATTCATCCAAAAATCCTCTAAAAGACTAATTTTTAAACAAATTTGAATTTCCCACGAAAAAAGTTGAGTCCTTAACTGAAACCGATAAATTTTTAAGAAAAGAATAGAATTTTCAAAAAAAAAATGAATTTTTTAATAAAAAAGTTGAATCCTCAACTAAAACCGGTAAATTTTTAAGAAAAGAATCGAATTTTCTATAAAAAATTTAATTTTTACCCAAATAGTAGAATTTTTAACAAAAATAGTCTCATTCATCCAAAAACACGAATTTTCGACAGCATAGTTTAAACCTTTGCCAAAAATTTGTTACAACAAAAACGTTGAATTTGTGATAAAAAAAGTTGAATCCTTAAGTAAAAAATATTGGTTTTAAGAAAAGAAGTGATTTACCACAAAATTTTTTTTTTCACCAAAGAAGTTGAATCCTCAACTAGAACAAATAAATTTTCAAGAAAAGAAGCCAATTTACCACAAAAATCGATTTTTCACCAAAAAAGTTGTATCCTTAACTAAAATAGATGAATTTTCAAAAAACGAATCGAATTTCCCACAAAACTGAATTTTTCAACAGATTTAATGCTTAACTGAAAAAGATAAATTTTCAAGAAAATAATCGAATTTCAAACATAAAAATATTTTTAACAACAAAATTGTGATGCTTAACTGATAAAGATAAATTTTTAAGAAAAGAATCAAATTTTCCACAAAAATTAATTTTTCGACAAAAAGTATAATATTCAAATTAAGCAGATGAATTTTAAAGAAAAAAATCTAATTGTTGACAAAAAGTTCATTTTTAACGAAATAGTTGAATTTTCTACCAAAATAGTTTAATTCGCCCATAAAGATGAATTTTCAACAACATTGTTGAATCCTCAGTCAATAAAATTATTTTTTAACAAAAAATTTAAATTGGTAAACAAAAAAATTGAATTCTCAACTGTAAAAGATGAATTTTCAAGAAAATAATCGAATTTTCCAAAAAAAAGACTTTTCACCAAAAAAGTTAAATTTTCAACTAAAATAGATAAATTTTTCAGAAATTAATTAAAGTTTCTATGAAAAAAGTTAATTTCCCACCAAATAGTTGAATTTTCTACCAAAATAATCTAATTCATCCAAAAAGACGAATGTTGAAGAACATAGTAGATTCCTCAGTTAAAACAGATTAACTTTTAACAAAAGAGTTGACTTTAAAAAAAATCAATTGTCAACTAAATTTTTGAATATTCTACCAAAATGGTTTAATTTTCAATTTAAAATGCCATATTTTCAATAGAACAGTTGACCACAATGAACAAAAGAAAAACAAAAAAAAAACTCCTATTGTAATCTGAAAAAATTAAACAAAAATTTTTCGGTCAAAAATAAAAAAGAGGAAAGGAAAGTTAGAAGGCAGCCAACCACATCCTCTTTCTTATTTTGTCTTTCATTTCTCTTACCTCTTTTTTATTTTTAACCGAAAATTATTTTTTTTTTAAATTTTTTTTCAGATTATAAATAAGAGTTTTTTTTTTATTTTGTCTGTTCGTTGTGGTCCAAATTTGATCGTTAGATTCTTGTTTTTTTTCAACAAGATCTTGTATCAGTTTGAATATTAGACGTTAAATAGAAATTTTAATTTGGATTTTAATCTAATCTAAATTTCCTAAATTTAAAATATTTAATTGCTATAGATGAACCCTGTAGGTCCTTTTCAGAAAAGAAGTATCATAGTTTTAATTAATTTTCGAATAAATTCTGAAAGAGTTGCAAAGAACTAAAAAAATTTTTTTTGTAGTAATCCTTAATTTCACTTTCCAATCTTCTTTTCTAGAAGACATGCTAAGTTTTAGGTGATAAATTCACACCGAGCGAATAAGGCACGATCGTAATGTCTGGGAGAATTGTAAAAATCAGAATGCTCATATGTACAGTGTCCTGTGGTGAAAGAAACGAGCATGCAACAAATCTTCGTTTCGAATATTAAGAGACGAAAGTTGGGACATTGTGTATTTTACACATGTGTAACTTCCAAGCCAAAAGACATGTGTCGCGTGCAGTTATATTATTCTTTATGGCTTGTGGAATGCGCCCTCGACCCTCGACAATATTTGGCGGTGTGATTTACACCAGCACGAAATGACCCAATATCACATCAACCAGAACTTTTACACCTTCACGTATCAGAATCCAAATCCCTTCAAGAAAAAAAAAAACATTCAGTTTTTATCTTATCACAAACCTCGCACTCCTTTATGACTTTTGAAAAAGTAGTAAAAGTAACCTCTGGACCTTTAAAAAGTAGCGAACGGTAGTATAGACTTTTAAACAAGTTGCAACCAGTGGATTTTTTATTTGATGAGTTTTTTTGTGTTTAAAGAATTAGGTTAAATCTGGAGACCGATTACGTAACTTTCCACTTTGCACTTTCCACTTTGCACTTTGCACTTTGCACTTTGCACTTTATACTTTGCACTTTCCACTTCGCACTTCACACTTCCCACTCAATACGTGTATAATTGTTTATTAATTCACTCAATACGCCACCGTTAAATTTTTTAAATGTCACTTGTGAATGTTTTTCATAAACAATGAGATTAACTCAGGACAAAGTTTACGTAACTTTCCCACGACCCAAATCCCACTTTTCGCATTTCCACATCAAATTTTCACTTCTCACTTTCCATTTCAAATTTTCCACTTCGCACTCCCCACTTCGCACTCACCAATTTACACTTTCACCTTCTCACTTCGCACCCCCCAATTTACACTTTCACCTTCTCACTTTGCACTTCCCACTTCGCACATTACGAAAAATCGTGACAGGTGAAAAGTGGGATATAGGATGTTGGAAAGTTACGTAATCGCCCCCCCCCCCCGCCCCATATTGTGAGAAAATTTGTTAAAAGCAAGTACAAAATTTCTATAACTCTTAATTTTTGTTGATAATTACCTTGTTGTAAGAATCAACAAAACGTTACATAAAACGATAGTATTTACATTTCTTAAATTTAGGCTTTGAAGTGATAAAAATATTTTTAATTTTGCGTAAATTATTGTGGGAAATTACAAATCTTTGCAACACAATACAAGATTTCACTAAAGTTGAAATATTGACAAACTCGACAATAAATCATTTTGTGAGTTCTGGTAGGTTATTGCAGAAATGCACAAAATAAAAAAAATTGCATGTTTTTCAACATCTTTTGCTATTACGATAAATCTTATATCAAAACCCAAACCCACAAACCCCTAAACCACAAGCTCCATATCCACAAACCTAGAAACCCCAAACCCACAAACCCCAAACCCAGAAGCTCCACATCCACAAACGTACAAACTCCAAACCCACAAGATTCATATCCACAAACTTACAAACTGCAAACCCACAAGCTCCATACCCACAAACGTACGACCACAAACCCACAAAATACAAACCCAAAACTAACAAGCCCCAAACCCAAAAATCCCAAACCAAAAAACCCAAAATCCACAAGCTTTAAACCCACAAACTCCAAATACACGAGCTCCATATCCACAAATCTACAAACCCCAAACCCATAAACCTGAAACCTACAAGCTCCATGTCCACAAAAGTACAAAGCCTAAACCCATAAGGTTTGGGGTTTGTTAGTTTGTGGTGTGTGGGTTTAGGGTTCGTAGATTTGAAGTTTGTTGGTTTGGAGTTTGTAAGTTTGTGGATATGGAGCTTGTAGGTTTGGAGTTTGTGGGTTTGGGGTTTGTAGGTTTGTGGATATAGAGCTTGTGTATTTCGAGTTTCTGGGTTTGGAGCTTGTACATTTGGGGTTTGTTGATATGGTGTTTTTGGGTTTGGGGCTTGTTGATTTGAGGATTGGGATTTGTGGGTTTGAGGCTCTTTAATTTGGGGTTTGTAGGTTCAAGGACTAAATTTTCGTAAAAATTCCAGGTTTTAAACAATTTTTTTAATTTTACTGCAAATCCTGACGTTCTAGCTCAATTCTGTGAATTGATTCGTGTTCTTTTGGAAGTCTTGAAACATTTCGAGGGACTCTGAAAACGTCTCGAGCATGTCTTATTTGCAGTGATTAGAGAGTTATTTAAAACTTAGCCAACTCCAATTATTTTTACAAACAAAAATTAAATTAAAATTAAAATTAATAAAAAAATTCTGCAACATTGAAAGCAAAACCCTCGGAGGCCTTAGAACATTTCGAAAGAATTTGACAACATCTTGAGCATATCTTGCCTGTCTTGATTATAGAATAATTTAAGACTTATCTATTTCTGATTATTTTCACTCAGGCAAACTAGATCATAGTCGAATTGGATCTCTTTGTTAAAATTCAGACAGGATTAGCTTAAAAGTATAACTTGGGGATACAATGTGAGGGTGTAGAAGAAAGGAAAAGAAAGAAGAAGAAATAAAACAAGAAAACATTCTGCAAAATTTAAAGCAGATTAGGAACCACACTTGGAGGTCTTGAAACCTTTCGAAATAATGTTGTCAATGTCTTGAATTTGACTTCAAGACCTAAAATAAAATCACCCTCGAGACCAGGATCGAGACTTTGAAAAAATCTTGATCATGACTTGCCTGTTTTGATTAGGGAGTAATTTAAGACTAGACCAGTCCAATTATTATACTCATTTGGAAGAACTGGATCACAGTTGAATTGGGTCTGTTTTTTGAAATTCCGACAGAATTGACAAAAGTATAACTCGGGGATAGAATTTGCTGGCGTGAAAAAAAGGTATTCAAAACATTCTGCAGAATTTCAAACGGATTACTAATAAACCTACGAGGTCTTGGAACCTTTCGAGATACTTTGGAAACGTCTTGAGCATGTCTTGTCTGTCCTGATTAGGGAGTAATTTAAGACTTATCCATTTCCGATTATTTTTACTCGGATTATTAATTAGATCATAGTTGAACTGGGTCTCTTTGTTGCAATTTAGATAGGATTGGCGCAAAAGGTTAACTCGGGGATACAATGTGCGATTGTAGAAGAAAGAAAAAGAAAGAAGAAAGCACAAGAACGAAAATAAGAAAACATTCTATAAAATTGAAAGCGGATTAGTAATATACCTCGGAGCTCTTGAAAATTTTCGAAATAATTTTGTCCCTGTCTTGGGTTGGACTTTAAGTCCAAAAATAAAATCTCGCTCCCCACCAGGAGCGAGACTTTGAAAACGTTTTCAGTATGTCTGGTTTGTCTCGATTGGGGAGTAATTTAAGACTGAGCCAGTCCAAATTATTATTATTATTATAATTTAAGAGAATTGGATCACAGTTGAATTGGGTCTGTTTTTGAAATACAGACAGGATTGACAACATGTATAACTCTGGGATACAATGTGAGATTGTAGAAGAAAGTAAAAAAATGGCAAGAAAGAAAAGAAGAAAGCATTCTGCAAAATTTAAAGCGTATTAGCAAAAACCCTCGGCGGTCTTGGAACCTTTCGAGCAAATGTTGTCTCTGTCTTGACTTGGACTTTAAGACCTGAAATAAATTTTTGGTTGCAGCCAGGAACGAGAATTTGAAAACATCTTAAGCACGTCTTGCCTGTCTTGATTAGGAAGTAATTTGAGACTTATCAATTTCCAATTATTATTCTTGTCTGGGACAATTGGACCAGAGTTGAATCGGTTCTGTTTGTCGAAATTCAAACAGGAATGGCAAAAATCATAACTCGGGGATACAAAAATTCTGCCAAATTGAAAACGATTTAGTTTTATAACCCCAGGAGGCTTCGGAATATTTCAAAAGACTTTGGAAAGTTCTTGAGCATGTCTGGCCTCACCTAATTAGGGAGTAATTTAAGACTTGCCAATTTTGAATTATTTTTACTCGGGCTATTAATTATATCATATTTGAACTGGGTCTCTTTGTTCAAATTCAGACAGGATTGGCGCAAAAGTATAACTCGGGGATACAATGTGTGGGTGTGGAAGAAAGGTAGCGCACAGGGCAGTTGATTCAAAATTAATAGTGGACACGAGATAAAATTAATTTAACGGCGAGCACGCTCACGCCAGAGGCTGTGTGCCGGAGTTCGGATCACAATGGCGAATGGGCGAGCGAAGTAGGCACCGCAAACCCCAAAACATAATTAGCCTGCATAGTTAATGCGCTAATATTTGGACTACTGTCCTGCCAACCAACCGCACGTTTCCAATAAGCGAACACTTTGTTCTGTCGATAACTACTGGTATTGATTTCTGAATCTTTTCAATTTTTCCCTCTGTATTCCTATTTTCACTTCACTCAAACGAGCCTCAGCGCTTTTGGTGGCGAGGACCAATCAAACCTCGATGCAAATTAATTGCGTCAATTCATCGTCAATGTGAAGCCCCGGACGAAATTGCGCCAATAGGCGTCACTGGATTTGTCAAATATTAGCAAAATGGAGCTCAAAGGGTTCATGTTGGGAGGATTAGGTGTGCTAAATGCTGGCTTTGACGGGCTTTGATGTTTATACTCTGTAACATTTAAATCATTTAAAATTGAATGATTTAGAGTCAATTTTGACTGATTTAAATCATGCTGACTCGAGGACTAACTTATCAATCAAAAGTGACTTTTGAAATTAGTCCATTTGACTCTGTGATGAAATTCGTAATTTCAGAATTAAAGAAATTTAAATGAGAATAAAATCAAATTTGGAATCACATTTAACGTACAGAACCCGTGTGGAAATAACCCCATTTGGCTCTATTACAAGTCAGGCACTAATCGGGGGCTAGTGGGGTTATTAATTCTGACAAAGTACCCAGTCGGGGACTAATCGGGGACTAGTTGGGCTTTTTGTTGTTAAAATTTCAGTCGAGGCCTGGTTGGTGGTTGTTTAAGGGCTAGTCAAGCATTTTTGTTCACTAATTTCCGTGCGGTTAATAAATGTATGGAATTTTAAGAAAATCCATTTTGAAAGAAATACGTACAGATGTAGGTGAAAAGTCTGCCGAAAGTCATAAGACTCTAAATTTGTACAGATGCTTATTTTTAAATTGATCTGAAAGGTTTGCCATATGTAAATAAAGTCTAATCCTTCATGTAGTTGAAATTGGAAAGAGAAAAAGTTTTTGATTAATCAGTGAAGATCAGTATCCTAGTAGTAAACTATTAAGCACGGTACAGTTCAGATTTCGCTACCACCTTCATTGGAGTCTTGCGGTTCTGGACTGGTAGCTTTAAAGAAAATCCGCAAGGGCGCGACGTGCCGCCTCTCGCGCAACAGAAATGACGCGTCGAGTGTTTAAGACGGCAGTCCACACGTAACGAATAACCATTGCTGCCTTCCAGCTGAAGTTTTTTTAAAAATTAATATTCCAAAAATTTTGGGGAATTTAAGTTACATAATTTTATGTATTTTTAAGCGTAGGATATTTTCCTCATTAAATCTTCGGTAAATTTCAGCACTTTTAAATCTTTCAAAAAACTTTATGGAGATTTCCGTAAATAATAAATATTTTGACAAACTTTTAGGTGATATTCCAAAAATTTTGGGGAGTTTGGTTAATATTCCACGCTGATGTATTATCATATGACCCCTACTAGTACCCGATCAGGCCCCGACTAGGATAAGTCGGGTCACCTAACTAGCCCCCGACTAATCTACCGTGACGCTACTGGTCGGGGGCTAGTCAGATGACCCGACTAGCCCTCGACTTTAAGTGGGGTCGAATGGTCGGGAACCAGAATAGTTCCTTATTTAAATTTCTACACGGGAAATCAAACTAATATGCTGAATTCCTAAAATTAAGACCAAGAATCCAACGTCCAAATTTAGACAACCGCCGCCAAATGTTCCTATTGCAATTTGAAAAAAATTAATAATTTTGTTTGAAAAAAGAAAAGAATTTTCTTCTAGGACAAAAAAAAGAGGGGGGGGGGGGTGAGAAGGCAACTACACAAATCCCTTTCCTTCTCTTTTTTATTTCTCTTGACTTCTTTATTTTTATCATTATCTATTCACATTAAAAAATGTGTAAAAAATAATCATTGTTTCGGCATTCATATAGCCCCCTATTAATGAAAGAAAAAATACATAAAGAATTGAAAATACCCGAGCAAACAGGAACAGCAACGAAACCAGAATGCTCTCTTCTTCACAACCGAGAATCAAATAAATGAGAATCAATTTTTCTTTCCATTTTTTTTATTTGTGTCTAAAAAGGACATTTTTTACTTTTGTTTTGCAGAATTTTTTTTCAAATTGCACCAGGAAAATTGTGTGGTGGTAGTCCGAATTTGGTATTTGCATCCTTAAAATAAAAATTACCAAATAGTATATTTTTTTACAAAATTGTTCAATTATTAAGCCGAAAAGAAAAATTTCTTTTACAAAACAGTTTAATTATGTAGAAAACATGAAAATTTTCAAAATAAAAATAAAAATTTTTAACTAAAAAACGAATTTTCAGCAAAGTAGTTCAATCTCAAAATAAAAACATAAAGTTTATAAAGAAATAGTTGAATATTTATACTAATAACGATCGGGTTTTAACTAAGAACTCAAAAGTTAAATTGGCATCACCCAAAATTTATTTTTGACAACAAAAATAATTTTCTACAAAACAGATAAATTTCCTATTGAATAGCTAAAATTTCAACGAAATTGTTGAATTTCGAGTTAAAAAATTATATTTGAAACAAATTAAAACGAATTTTCAACGAAGTAGTTGAAAATTCAAACTAAAAGAAGAGTTTTTTGACTAAAAACACAAAAGTTAAATTTTTGTTGCAAAGAATTAATTTTTGACAAAAAAATTTTTTTTCTACAAAACAGACGAATTTTCTAGTAAATAGTTTAAAATTTTAACGACATTATTAAATTTGGAGTCAACAAAAATTACTTTTCAACCAAATAAAAACAAATTTTCAGCAAAACCAGGAGGATTTATTTTCTATCAAATAAAGACGAATTTTCAAAAAACTGATTATATTTCAACCAAATATAGTTAAAATTGCAACTAAAAAAGATCAGTTTTGAACAAAAAATGGAACAGTTCAATTCACAGTTCAAAAAAATTAATTTTCACCCCAGAAAACAACGAATTTTCCACAAAATATTTCAATTTCCAACTAAAAAAGATTAATTTTTATAAAAATATATAAATAAGCAATTAAGAAATATGCATTTTTAACTTAACAATGAAATAGTCACATTTCAATTTGAAAGCATTGATAAAAAAAACGAATTGTTATTCAAATATTTAAATTTTCTGCAACAAAAAAGTAATTTTCAAGCAAAAAGAAAATTTTCTACTCAAAAGACGAATTTTTGACCAAATCAACGAATTTTCAACTAAGAAAGATTAATGTTTTAACACAAAAAGAATAATGAAATTTCCAGTTTAAAACTTAATATTTAATAAAAAAATGACCCAACAATATTTGATATTTCAACCAAAACAGAGTTTAACTCTAAATTAAAAACAGCTGATTTCAACCAAATATGAATTTTGAAGTCTGTTTCCCCTTATTTCCTTTACTGTCCCTTCCCCTACTTTCCCACAACTCATTTTTTCTCCTTATACCTCACATTTCCCCTAATTTCCTCTCACTTATCCTTTACCATTTTTCCTAACTTCCCCTCTCCTCACTTCCCTTCTCTAACTTCCCCTCCTCCCTCTACCCGCATTTCTCCTCACGCCCCCCACTTTTAAGTTCCGAATTTCCCCCAATTTCCTATACTTCACATTCTCTTATTTTCCTTTACTTTCCCAATTTTCACATCCTCATTTATTTCAATTGCCCTACTTCCCCTCCTCTCATTTAATCTTTCACAACTTCCCCTTTCTTCCCCTACTCGCTATCCCCTATTTTCATCTCCTCCCC
>NC_046665.1:120554154-120565340 GCF_010883055.1 Belonocnema kinseyi | reverse complement strand
CTCCACATTTCCCCTTACTTTCCATACTTGTCCACTCCTTTTTTTCATTACCCTTATTCCGTTCTCTGCCTCCTATCTTCGAACTTTCCCTCATTTCGCTTACTTGAGATCTCTTACTTCCTTAATTCCCCTACTTTCGCTCCCCTTATTTCGTCTCCTCACTCCTGATGTCCTCATACACCCCCTACTCTCGTCATTTCACCTCAATTCCCCTACTTCCTCTTTCTCATTTCCCCTCACTTGCAAACTCTTCATTTTTCCTACTTCCCTGCCCTATTTCCCCCTCCTTTTTCCTAAGTTCCATTCTCTCATTTCCCCTTTCACCATTTCCCAATTTTTTTTAATATTGCAATTGTCATTCACCAATTTTCGAGACTTTTTAAATCTTAAGTTATTTAATTATGTATTTAGAGAAATAAAAATATAAAGGATATCGTGGGCCAGGAGGTTTCTGATAAAAATAAAATAAAAAAATAAATAAAACTGGGAAAAGAGAATGAAATTTGACTTTCATTAGGTGGCACCTCGCTTCGGGCTGTTTACGCGAAACATGGTCTTCATTGTCCACCCTCGATCTCGATATTCAACCTTTCGTCGAGTTGGCAAAGAGCTAGCGATTGAAGGGAAACCCCTGCGGCTCACCCCTCGAAGCATCCCAGAAAACCGAGGGTAGAACTCGAGGAAGAAGGGGAACAGATGTTTTTGAGCGCGAGCCAACATCGTAATCTACGTTCCGCAACATTGTAATTAAGGAAAAATGGAACTTTTCTCTTCTCCATAACTCTCACACTCTTACCCCTACCTACTCTCTTTTCCACAATTTATCGGCTCCCCTTTCCACCTACTTTTCTTCCCTTCTTCCTTCCTCCTTTTCTTCCGTCCTTTTCTCCACAAGATATTGGAAGTAATTATAACTTACTTACAAACTCGATAAAGAATCTCTTATTAATTTTAATTGAATTATTTGCTTTGAGCGTGTTATAACTTAGACCATTTTAATTTTTAAAAAGAGTGATTTCGTATAAAGAAGCAGGTTTGATTTGTTCCACAGATGGAATTAATTGCTTCTTGGCAAATTTTTACAGAAAAAACTGGTAATAGTCAGCTTACTCCTAATTGGGGTAAAATTTCCGCGGAAAGTTTACCTCAGTTTGGTGTACCCACCTAGCGCTCAGTCTGCTTCGTAAACTCAGTTTTTTGTGTTCAAGAAAGACAGTTTAGGTTTTAAACTTTTCGGAAAATTGAAAATTATACTCTTAAATGCTGAACTTGGTTTAGAAAATGGATTCCAGTTCTAAACTTCAATTTATGATTCAAGTAAAATTCATTAAAACCCGGATGAAATACTCAGAAGTTAAGGAACAAATGAGACACTCAAAAAATGACTTCAGACGTTCTTCCGAATTTTGACCCAACCCCCCTTCAAGTAAGATACCGTAATATTTGTTTACCCCCCCCCCCTCATCCTAAAAAGATTCATACAAATATTTTTAATTATGAAAGGAATATACATATAAATTTAATTAATAAAATAATTGTGAAACCTAAATGAAAGTAGTTTTAGAAAATAAAAAAGATATTTATTTAAAAAAAAGAAAAAATTTGTCATTTCTTCTAGGCCTAAAATGTTGCATAACTTGAAATGCTTTGCGCATTTCGGATTTAAATTTGTGCACTCCCCAATAAAAAAAAGTGCAGTGGAATATCAATTTAATTTTAAAAGCAAAATTTATAGTATTTTAAAATAATTTTTTTTTTAATTGATAACAAATTCCAAATGTCTATTGATAATAAATTAAGTTGAAAATGTAATGAATGACGTAGAAAATTGTTTTAACTTTATTCAAAATTCATTGTTTTTGTTTGATAAAAATTAACTTGTTTTAATTCAAAAGAAGATATTCCATTTTTGGTTAAAAAATATTATTCTCAGTTAAAAATTCAATTAATTGGTTGAAAATTCTTCTTCTTTTGGTACAAGATTAATCGCCTTGTTTACAAATTGATGTTTCTAGTTAAAAATGTAACTATTTCTGATGAAGATTCATTTTTTGTGTTTTGTTAAAAATGAATTTTATCAGCTATAAATTTACCTATTTTTATTCGAAAGTGCTTTTTTTTGTTATAAAAAATTCACGTATTTTACTGAAAATTCTTTTTTCTTTTTATTTAAAATTTTTGTTATGGAAAAATTAAACTATTCCATTATTTGTTGATATTTTTAGTTGAAAATGCATGTATTTTTAATGGGCAGAAAATCCTATTTTTACTTGAAAATTCATTTATAGTTGGTTGAAATCTGAAATATTTGGTGTAACACAGTTGTTTTTTTACCGTTAAAAATTATTATTATTTTTCAATTAAAATATTACTATTCCATTTTTTATTACAAATTTATTTTATTCTTTGAAAATTCAACTATTGGGTTGAAAATTCATGTATTTTGTTCGAAATTGGAATAATTTTATGAAAAATTCATCTTATTTAGTTGGAAGTTACTGGTTTTTTTTTAGTAAATTCGTGTTTTTGGTAAAAAAGTATCTTTTTTATTTTAAAATTCATGTATTTTGTTGAAAGGTTACCTTGTTGCTAAAAAAATTAATCTTTTTGGTTAAAAATTCATCATTATTATTGAAAATTGAACTATTTGGTTAATAATTTATTTCTTATGAATGGAAATTTTATGTATTTTTAAAATTATTTTATTACATGAAAATTTTACTATTATACTTTTAGTTGAGAATCCATTTGTTAGTAATAAATTTTATCATTTGTTCGAAAATTTAACTATTTTCTTAAAAATTAATTTTTTTCATTAAATTCATAGTTATAATTTGAGACTAAAATGTTTAAAATTTAAAAACAAATTGACCTATTCTTTTTTTTTTAATTCATCTTTGTTCGAAACTTAACTTTCTGGTTGAAAATGTAACTCATTTGTTTGAAAATTTTTTTTACTGAAAATTTAACTCACTCATTTTTTGTGAAACGTTTATGCTTTTAGTTGCAATTTCATGGATTTTGTTTAAAGTTTGTCTTTTTTGCACAAAATTAATGCTCATGGATGAAAATTCTTGTTTTTGGCAAAAAATAAATCATTTTGTCTAAAAATACAAATTTCTGGATGAAAACTAATTCTTTTTATAAAAATTCTACTATGTGGTTGAAAATTCCTGTATTTAGTTCAATATTTAATTTTCTTATTGTTTAAAGTTCATCTTCAGTAGATTAAAATTAATTTTTTCTTAAGTTCATCCTTTTTTTTAAAATAATCCTATTTGTAAAAAAATGTATTTTTCGGGGACCAGCTTCATTATTTTTATTAAAAATTCAACGATTTGGTTAAAAGTGTAACAGTTTGGTAAAAAACTCATTTTTCTCGGTGAAGATTCATCATTTAATTGGAAAATCCGACCATATGGTTAAAAATTGATCTATTTTATTGGAAATTGGAATTTTTTCTTAGAAAATTAACTTCTTGGCTGAAAATTCATTTTTTCGGGAATGAATCTTTTTCGGTTAAAAATTGTATTATAGAGTGAAAAATTTAATTTTGTGTATGGAAATTCAACAGTTTTGTTGAAAATCAACCTTTTTGTTTTCAATTAATATTCCCTGGTAAAAATTCAATAGTGTAGCAGAAAATTTCTTTTTTGTTTTATAACTCAATAGTTTCATACAAAATTGATTTTTTTGTTTTTAAAATTCATTAACTCGAACTTGGATTCTAGTTTGGATTTGTTTTGGTTCTGACCTACGGCTCAAATTCAGTATTTACGAACGTAAAGAACAGGGCCATTTTTGAATGTTGCGCAACATGACGCAGTTTTTCATTATTGTGCAACATGACGCAGTTTTTGCAATATTGCGCAACCTGACGCAGTTTTTTAAATTCAAATTATCTTAATTATCGCGCAGAATTCCAAAATATTTTTTCGAATACTCTAGAATCTGGAGATATACAGTTTCCTGGCTGATTCTTTATACTCTCGTAAAACAAAAATCTACTTTCTTCCTCCTCCCTCTTTTTTTGTATAGATCTCCCACATTGAATTCTGAGGATTGTAAATTCAAGTAAGGATATCCGAAGATATACAGTTCGATGAAAGAATGGAATCAACCCTCTGGAATCTCACGCTCGCCTCGTAAACAAGAATCAACAAAAGACTGACCGCCCCGACTCATTCCAGTTCACACGTGAACTCAATCCCTTCGGACCACTTCGATGGATCGAGGCATTGGTTCTGATAAAGGAAATTTAAACTTTAAATTTAAACCTAGGGGGTTGGCACTGGTGAGTTCGATCCCGAGAAGAAATGGCCCAAGGGTGCCGGGCTACTTCGCTCCATCAGATGCAATCTCAACACTTTCCAGTCCCTTCAGACGAAATGGAAATCGAGAAATGAGAAAAAAGGGCATTTTCGATGCATCCGATCTCATGATTATACGAGGAATTATAGAAATTTTGATTACTGCCATACAAGTGAAAAACCTCCTTAACTCTCCGTAGCTTAGTGGGAAAGAGCATTAGACCGGCAATCTGTAAGACCTAGGTTCGGATTCCACCGGAGTTGGAGAGCAATTTTTTCACAAAATAAAAAACCAACACTCAAAAATGCATATTAAATTGAGAACAATAGTCAAAAAAATTGACATCAAATTATTTAATTTATTTATCCGGTGGACAACGATAAGATCAATAATATATAATTTTTTTGTTTGCACAAATTAATCTTACAAGCATAAGGAATTGCGTCGTAATTTAACTTTTAGGAGTTGGGAAGAAAAATAATCTCTTCTCGCAATAGCTTAGTGGATAAAATCACCTAAGCGGCAATCCAGAGACCTGGAATCGGCTACCAGAGGAGCTTAAAATTAATTTTTTTACAGCTTATAAAATCAGTTCAAAAAAATATTGATTTCAGACCAGTACGAAAACAAAATTGATAACAAATTGTTTAGTATACAATAATCGACATCCATAATATCAATACTATAGAATTATCTTATTTGAAAAAATTAGTCTTACAGGGATAAGGAATCGCGTCATAATTCAACTTATAGCGTTTATAAAGAAATTAACGTCCTACATCCGTAGCTTAGTGGATAAGAGCATCAGACCGGCAATCTGAGAGACCTGTGTTCGGATTTTAGCAGAGCTTTAAAACAAATTTTTTACAACTTAAAAAATCAAACATTAAAAAAATATCTGTTTTTTTAGAAGAGTAGACAAACCGTAATTCAACTTATAGAGATTGTAAAGAAATTTAACTCGTCCCTCCATAGCTTAGTGGATAAAATCAGCTTATTGACAATCTGAAAGACCTAGGTTCGGATGCCAACAGAAATTAACAGAAATTTTTTCACAACTTCAAAAATCAATATAAAAAAATGGATTTCAGACCAGTATAAAAACAAAATTGAAATCAAATTATTTAATTTATTTGCCTGTTCGGCAACCATAATATCAATAATATCAAATTTTATTGCTCGAAAAATTTAATCTTACAGGTATAAGGAATTGTACTGTAATACAATTTGTAAAGATTGTGAAGAAATTAATTTACTTCCTTCGTAGCTTAATGGATAAGAGCATCAAACCGGTAATTTGAGAGTCCCGGTGTCGGATCCCAGCAGAGTTTGAGAGCATTTTTATTGCTAAATTGAAAAATCAATATTTAAAAAAATTGATTTTAGACCAGTACGAAAAAAAATTGACATTAAATAATTTAATATGCAATAATCGACAACTATATTATTAATAATATAGAATTTTCTTGTTCGAAAAAACTTATCTTACACGTATAAGGAATTGCGCCTTAATTCAACTTGTAAAGATTGTTAAAAAATTAATCTTGTCCCTCCGTAGCTTAGTGGATAAAAGCATCAGATCGACAATCTAAAAGATATGGGTTCGGATCCCAACATATTTTTGAGGGCAATTTCTTCACAACTTAAAAAATTGTAAAAACTAAAAAAAACACTGATTTTAAAACAGTAGACAACAAAAATTAACTTTAAATTATTTAATACATTTATCTGGTCCACATCCATAATATCAATACTATAAAAAAGATTTCGTGCCAAAAAATGTTTTCGAGAACAAAAACTTCAGAATCACGTGATATTTGCAGGGTCACTGTTTTTTGGGGTCACTGAATCCAAATCTGAAGTTGGATAAAAAGATTCAAAATGGCGGATCTAATATGGCGAACATAAAATATGAAAAATGTTTGGACATTGGTAAAATTGGTGGCAGGTAAGTTTCTAGGGTCGCTGATTTTAAATCTGATGTTGTTTTTTAAAATTCAAAATGGCGGATCCAATATGGTGGACATGAATCATTAATAATGTTCGCGCCTTGATAAAATTGATGACAATTAGGTTTTTGGGGTCACTGAATCACTTAAAAAAGCAAACAAAAATTAATTTTTAAACAAAAAAATGAATTTTCTAACCAACAAAATTATTTATCTACTAAAAAGACAAATTTAGTCTTCCACTAAAAATGGGATGGTTACATTTTCAGTAAAAAAAATTCATTTTCAATAATAAAAATTTTAAAAATTATTGTTCAGCAACAAAATAAATAATTGTTTGACAAAATAGTAGAATTTTCACCCCAAAACTGATTTATTTTTCGAATAAAAACAAATTTTCAATTAAATAATTAAATTTTTAGCTAAAAATAATAATTTATACTTAACATTTCTGAAGTGAGTTTTAGGTTTAAAAAAAGTAATTTTCAACAACAAAATTTTTACAAAATAATTGTAATAAATAGCCTAATATTCAACTAAAAATAATCATTTATACTAAAAGTAAGAATTTTTAAAACAAGTTTTAAGTTAAAAAAATTTCAACAAAATAGTTAAATCCTAATTTAAAATGGAATGATTTTCTACGAAAAAGAAAAAATTTTAAACAAAAAGTTAAATTTTTGACTAAGAAGATTAATTTTCATAAAAACAAAACAAAAACGAATTTGAATCTTTCAAACAAAAAGTTATATGTTTACCGAACAAAAATGAAATTTCTATCAAGAAGATTAATTATTATGTACAAAAAAGACGAATTTTCAACTGAAAAAATCAATATTTAATTAAAAATATCAATTTTAAACATTGCAATAATGAAATAAAAAAACACTTTTCATTCTGAAATGTTAAAATAAAATATTTGTTGATAAAATTAATTTATAACGATAATAATTTGTGTTTAATTATATATAAAATTTGTTTATAAGAATGAAATTCATTACAGAATTGATAACTTATCATTTTTGGGGCAAATACATTAAATTTAACGAATTTTAAGTTTATCAAAGTTTTTGTTTCAAATTATAAATATGATTTTGACGAAAATACCTTTTTTTAACTCTTCTTTTGACAGAGATTGTTTTTAATACAAAATTATTTAAAACAATTAAAATTATTATTTAAACAATTAGCTTCAGATTTTTGAAATGCAACTAACGATATAAAAGTCTTGATTTTGATTCAAGAAATATTAGCAGATTTTTTTTTCTCCAAATGAAATTTGCAGTCAATCACCTAAAACTTAAATAAATAATTTCTTCTTACCAGAAAGCCGCATGATTAGATGTAATTTTATCTGAACCAGAAACTTACCTGAAACAAATAAAAAATGAAATTTGATTAAGAAAACTAGTTCTATTAATGTAATATTTGTTAAATAAATATAAAAAGTATGAATACTGAAAATGGCAAAATTGATAAATTAGGCAACGCCCATAAAATCTACAGTTTCAACATGAAAACGAGCGCCTGAGCCAGAAAAAAACTGTGTTTTATAAAATATCTAAACTATTTTATTATTCATTTTTTCAGACAGAAAAAAATTCTTCTAAATTTCGAAATATCTTTTAGAGTAATAAAAATTTCTTTGCAAATTCTCCGAAGAATCTTAGGAAAATTTTTTTATTGTCTTGAAACTTTTCCAAATTCTTAAAAACATTTTTTTCGAACTATTCAAAAATTAACAATTTTCTTTAAAAATTTGTAAAATCTTCTCAGAAATTTAAATTATTTTTGAAGTTTTCTAAACTTCTAAATCTTATAAATATGTTTAAAAATAATTCATATGTATTTTGAAATTTTTATTAAATCCTGAAAATGAAAAAAAATTAAATTAACATTTTTATGATTGTTTTGCGAAGATTTTCGAAATGAATTTTTCCGGATGAAAAATCATCAAAAATGTTTCTAGGAATCTTACAAAAATAGTTTCATTCTCTTGGAACCTTTAAAATTCTTAAAAGGCGTTTTTTTCCTTGATTAGAATATTTCAATCTGTTTAAAATTTTTTTCTAAATAACTTGAATAATTCTCACGATTTTTAAAGAAATTTTGCAAAATAAAAATTACGTTATAATCTTCGTTATAAACTTTTAAATATCTTTTAAGCTCATTTTATTATTTTTTTAAAAGTAGTAATCTTGTATATATTTTTGATAATTTCAGATATATCAAAACCAAATTTTAATAAAAAAGATGAATTGTCTAAGAAAAATTTAATGGTCGATATCTTAATACAATAAGATTGTTATGTTTATTGAAAAACACATAAAAAAATGGCTTTCTAACAAAGTAGATTAATTAAAACAAAAAAGAATTGATTAAGATTCAGATAAAAATTAAGTTGCACTTCAAATCAAAAAGATTTAAATTTATACAAAAAGACGAATCCATCCAAAAAAAGATTAAATTTCATCTGAAAAAGCTGAATTATAATATCATTATAATTATAATTTTATCAAACAAAAATATAAAACTTGCAAACAAAAAAGATTTTTCAGTACAGAATTGAAAAAAATGTAGGCAGGTTATAATTTGAATGGAAGAACAATATTTCATAATAATTGTTTTCTTATTTTCCTGATTAATTTCTAATAAATATAAATAGTTTTGTGTTGTTTTGAAATCCGTTTTAATATTCTTTTAAAATTAATTTTCAGAAAATAGAAAATCGCTTTAAGTACTTTCAGGACTTGAAAAGAAAAATTTTATTGACTTGAAAACTTTCAAAATCTTTAAAAAATTTTTAAACAATATTTTTATACAATAAAAAAGCTACATTTAGTTTTAATTTTTGAAATTTTTTAAAAACGTATTAATATCTTTTACAAAGATTCGAATTTTCCCTAAAGTTTTGGAAAATTTCTGCAAAATTAAAAAAATTTCCTTGAAATCTTCAAGATTTTATTTTGTGTGACTGTTTCAGAAATATTTTGAAACATTTTGAAATCTTTTGAATTATTATTTTTAAATAAATTTTGTAAAATAAAAAATCATTTAAAATTTTCTGAAAAATCACATGAAAACTTTTTTGTTCTCTTCAAACCTTTCAAAATTATTAAAAAGCTTATAAATTTTTTGTTGGAAATCTTTCAAAACCTACCTTATATTTTAAATAAAATTATTTTAGTATCATTTTAAAACTTCTAAATATCTTTAAAAATTTCTTTTCCGAAATTTTGAAAAATCTTTTAAAATGTTAAAAAATATATATATACTTTCATTTACTTAATTAAAAAGTAAAGGAAATTTTGCAGATTTGGCTGAAGATTCCAAAAAAAGTAATTATCTTGAAACAAATTTTTTTCAAGAGGAATCAATTTTTTAGATAAGATTTTTGAATCATCTTTAAAAATTAATATAAGAAGAAAGTTCAATGTATTTCTCCAACATCTCGAGATATTAATCATCATTTCTTTAAAACCCATTCCGACTTTGCACAACAATGAGTGCGAGGTTTTCAAGAATTTCGTCCCATACATTTTTTTAGATATGAACCAATTTTTTATAGGATTTTTAAATCAGCTTTTAAAATTAATATGAATAGAAAGAAAAATTTAGTTCCCAAAGATCTCAATATATTTATCTTCACCACTTCAAAACCCATTCCGACTTTACACAACAAGGAGTGCGAGATTTTAAAGAATTTCGCTCCACAAATTTTTTAGATAAGAACCAATTTTTGTAATGGGACCGGATTTTTAAATCAGCTTAAAATGTTTATATAAAAAGATAGATAAATTTATTTCTTAAATATCGCGAGATATTTATTTTCACAGCCGTGAGTGCGAGGTTTTCGAGAATTTCGTTCCACAAATTTTTTTAGATAGGAATCAATTTTTTATAGGAGTTTTAAATCAGCTTTAAATGTTTATATAAAAAGGCAGACAAATTTATTTCTTAAATATCTCGAGATATTTATCTTTACCACTTCAAAACCCATTCCGACTTTACACAAAAAGGAGTGCGAGATTTTAAAGAATTTCATTCCACAAATTTATTAGATAAGAACCAATTTTTTTAAAATGGGACCGGATTTTTAAATCAGCTTGAAATCTTTATTTAAAAAGGCAGACACATTTATTTCTTAAATATCACGAGACATTTATTTTCACAGCCGTGAGTGCGAGATTTTCAAGAATTTCGCTTCACAAATTTTTTAGATGGGATAGGATTTCTGAATCAAATTCAAAAATTAATATAAAAGGAAAGACAAATTTATTTCCTAAATATATAAAGGTATTTATCTTCACTCCTTTAAAACCCATTCTAACTTTGCACAGCAAGGAGTGCGAGGTTTTCGAGAATTTCGTTCTACAAATCTTTAAAATGTAAACCAATTTTTTAGATAGGATAGGATATTAGATTTAGCTTTAAATATTAATATGAAAAGGAAAACAAATTTATTCTCTATATATCTACAGATATTTATCTTCACCAGTTTAAAATAAATTCCGTCTTTGCACAACAATAAGTGCGAGATTTTCGAAAATTTCATTTCACAAATTTTTTAAATATAATAGGATTTTGAATGAGCTTTCAAAATTAATATAAAAGGAAAGACAAATTTATTTCCTAAATATATAATGATATTTATCTTTACTCCTTTAAAATCCATTCCAACTTTGCACAGTAATGAGTGCGAGGTTTTCGAGAATTTCGTTCCACAAATCTTTAAAATGGAAACCAATTTTTTAGATAGGATAGGATATTAGATTCAGCTTTAAATATTAATATAAAAAGGAAAAAAAATTATTTCCCAAATATCTCGTGATATCTATCGTCACCCCTTTAAAACCCATTCCGACTTTGTACAACAATGAGTGCGAGATTTTCGAAAATTTCATTTCACACATTTTTAAATAGAAT
>NC_046665.1:120541171-120554054 GCF_010883055.1 Belonocnema kinseyi | reverse complement strand
TTTATTTCCCAAATATCTCGTGATATTTATCGTCACCCCTTTAAAACCCATTCCGACTTTGTACAACAATGAGTGCGAGATTTTCGAAAATTTCATTTCACAAATTTTTAAATAGAATATGATTTTTGAAGGAGCTTTCAAAATTATTATAAAAAGGACGAAAAATTTATTTCCCAAATATCTCAAGATATTTATCTTTGCCTTCTAAAACCCATTCCGACTTTGTACAACAATGAGTGCGAGATTTTCGAAAATTTCATTTCACACATTTTTAAATAGAATAGGATTTTTGAATAAGCTTTCAAAATTAATATAAAAAGGAAGACAAATTTATTTCCAAAATATATCGAGATATTTATCTTCGCCCTTTAAAACCCATTCCGACTTTGTACAACAATAAGTGCGAGATTTTCGAAAATTTCATTTCACACATTTTTAAATAGAATAGGATTTTTGAAGGAGCTTTCAAAATTAATATAAAATGGAAGAAAAATTTATTTCCCAAATATCTCGAGATATTTATCTTTGCCCTCTAAAACCCAGTCCGACTTTGTACAACAATAAGTGCGAGATTTTCGAAAATTTGATTTTACAAATTTTTAAATAGAATAGGATTTTGGAATGAGCTTTCAAAATTAATATAATAAGGAAGAAAAATTTATTTCCCAAATATCTCGTGATATTTATTGTCACCCCTTTAAAACCAGTTCCGACTTTGTACAACAATGAGTGCGAGATTTCCGAAAATTTCATTTCACACATTTCTAAATAGAATAGGATTTTTTAAGGAGCTTTCAAAATTAATATAATAAGGAAGAAAAATTTATTTCCCAAATATCTCGTGATATTTATCGTCACCCCTTTAAAAACCATTCCGACTTTGTACAACAATGAGTGCGAGATTTTCGAAAATTTGATTTCACACATTTTTAAATAGAATAGGATTTTTGAAGGAGCTTTCAAAATTAATATAAAAAGGACGAAAAATTTATTTCCCAAATATCTAGAGATATTTACCTTTGCCCTTTAAAACCCATTCCGACTTTGTACAACAATGAGTGCGAGATTTTCGAAAATTTCATTTCACAAATTTTTAAATAGAATAGAATTTTTGAATGAGCTTTCAAAATTAATATAATAAGGAAGAAAAATTTATTTCCCAAATATCTCGAGATATTTATCTTCACCCCGTTAAAACCCATTCCGAATTTGCACCGTCCCAACAGCCCTCGCGATTTCGCGATTCATATTTGATGCGTATTCGTTCTCAATCGAGATCGAAATTGAATCTCTTTGTTTTTAGGGTGACTTCCACTCTTCTAAACTCACTTCAATTCTCATCAGTTATTTATCGCCTTTCATTATTCTTTTCCAAGAAACACCCTCGCAGTTGGATCTCAGCAACCCAGAGTGTTACGACCATCAAAATCGAATTATAAAAATTCCCCTCAATTATGTCATGAATTATAGTTCCACGGATATTGGTTCCGTTTCACGAAAATTTTCAACTTTTTTTTTTCACTTCCTTTATTGTCACCCAAGTCTTGCGATTTCTCACGCCTCTCGTCCCAAATAATTCCCTCATTGTGGTGTTCCTTCTAATCAAAATTTTTGGAAACGATGGGTTAACCGCAAACAATAAGGGCATTTTTTAGCACCCTTTCGAAACCCTTTTTGAGCCAACTTTCCTCCTTTGACCTGTCGTTGATTTCGCGAGAACGGGACGAACCGCTTTTTCTGGAATATTTCGAAAAGGGGACGTTGACTTTTTCTTTCATTCCACCACTCATCTAACCCTTCTGGGTGTCTTCTCATTTCCGAAAGGGTTGACACCTGCTTCCCCTTTTTCAAGAAGCAGAAATAATGGGAAAAGTATCAATGTTTTCGTTTTTTTCTGAATCCAAGAAACTAGTTTTATTTTTATAGGAAGAGGCAATTTAAAAAAAAGAGGGAAATACTTCCTTTTTTGTATAAGGGTTGTAACAGATACTTCGGGGCTCGGACTCAGACCACTGTTGAAACTATTTGATACTTTTTTCGAGGAAAGGCATTTTTTTATATTTTCGATACTTTTTAGTGAATTTTCAACAAAATAGATAAAATTTTAACCAAATGTTTGAATTTTCAACTAAGAAGATCAGCTTTTTATCACAAACGATGACATTTTCACTAAAAAAGTAACAGTTAATTTTGCAGTTAAAGAATCAGTTGAAAAAAAAAATTTTATAAAATAGTTGAATTTTGAAATAAAAAGTTGGATGAATAAAAACAAGTTGAACTATAAAACTAGACGAATTTTCAACAAATATATTGAATACTCAAATAAAATTGATACTTCAAAACTAAGTTGTTTAAGTTTAATCAAATTAATTTAAATTGCAAACTAAGAAGATAAATTCAAAATAAATACATTTTCAACCAAGAAGATTAATTATGTATCAAAAAACACGAATTTTCAACTAAATATGTCTATTTTAAACACAAAATTCATTGTCAACCCAAAAATAGGACTTCCTCACCAAATTGTTGAATTTTTTACAAAGTGAATTATTTTTTAAGTCAAAAAATTAAATTTTTGATTAAAAATATACATTTCAAACCAAAATTAATTTTCTAACGAAAAAGATGGATTTTAAACAAAATACATAAATTGTCAACTGAAAAAGAAAAATTTTTAGCCAAATAATTGACTTTCCAAGGAGAAAAGCTCAATTTTCAGCAAAAATAGAATAGTTGTAATTTCAATTTTAAAAATTCATTTTTTACAAAAAAACAAATTGTCAAAAAAATTGTTAAATTTTCAAAGAAAGAAAAGAACTTTTAAGATGAATGATTAATCTTCAAAAAGATTAGTTAAATTTCGAGTTCAAAAATAAATTTTCAACCAAGAAGAAGCGATTTAAGGAAAATTTCAATTTCACCTAAAACAGGGTAATTTTAAAATGAAAAATGGACTATTCTAAATTTTCAGTTTTAAAAATTAATTTTTAACAAACAACAAAATTCCACAAAATAGTGAAACTTGTCACTAAAATAGTTCAATTTTTTAAGAGAAAAACAAATTTTCAAGCGAGATGTTAATTTTCCACCAAAAACTATAAAGAAGCGATTTTTTAACAAAATATTCTTATTTTAAACAGAGGAATTTTCAACTAAAGAGATGAATTTTCAAGAAAAAATAGCGATTTTTTAACTTTGTAAAACACTATAAAAAAATTTAGCATGAAAGAAAAATAAGCTGCAAAAATTTCAGTTTTTGCATATTAAATTTCTCCAAAACAATGTGCATTTGACCCAAATAAAAAAAAAGTTTTTTGCGTATTTTCAAAAAATTCTAAATTAGGCTAGAAATTTTTGTTTGAATTTCTAATTTTTTATTATTATTTTGTTTTTAATTTTCAAATAAAAAAGAAAACAAAAGATATTAATATATTTCAAGTTTCTTTTTTGCCTTTTTCGGATATTAGCCAACTAATTGTTTCAAAATTATAATTTAAAATGATTTCACACTCTTTCAAACTGAAAGAATAAAATCTTTCGATTTGAAAGAGTTTTTCAAAATGTTGAATTTTAATCACGCATTTTTAAAATTTGTAGCTTTTTTAATACCCTTTAATTTTTCGGAATTACTGGTGTTCAAAAGTTTTAGTTTTTTTGTTACAAATTTTGGATACTTTAAAATTTTAAGCATCTTTTTTGTTAAAACATACTAAAATACTTAATTTATAATTGTTTAAAATTAGCGCAAAAGATAATTAATGGAAAAGGGGACAACATAATTTTTCCAAAAAACAAAAATCATAATTTTGAAAAATACCGAAAATATAATTTTTTTAATTCCTTAAAAATAAAATTTTCTGAAATTTTTAATTACCGAAGAGAAATGAACCTACCGAAAATATTTATTAACGAAACTATAGTCAGAAAGTGAAATTTAATGAATCTAGAAATCTTTAAAAAGTTTAAATTACCCAAATTATTAAATTCCCAAATTTGTATAATTGCGGAAATTTAAAATCCCCAAAATTATCAAATTGACAAAATTAGTCAATTCAGCAACTTCAAAGACCTGAATATTAAAAATTTTCAAACATTTAAATTCCTGAAAAAGTACAACAAACTTGTAATATTTTGTATCTGTTGAAATAATAATTTATTTGTTATAAATGGGAATTTACTGATTTTGGTAATTTAAAATTTTGGCATTTTGAAAATTCGGGCTTTAGAATTTAGAACATTTTGAACACTCTATGTGCAGATTTTCAAGGATTTTTTAAATAAAAAAAAAATTTGTGAGATTTCTCGAAAAATTTAAAATGATTTTTATACTTTTGAAAATATATTTAAAGATAATATTTAGAAAGATTTCAAAAACACTTTAGAAAGTTTCCAAAATTAAAAAAAAAATGAATCTGGAAAATTCTAAGGCAACTTTTTAAAGTGTGCATAGATTTTTGCGGATTTTAAAGACAAAATTAGAAGATTTTCAAGAATGTCCAAATTTCTCTAAAGAATAAAGAAAATTTTCTTAAGATTCCTAGGAAAATTCTAAAATGCAGTATTTTGAATATTTAAAAATGTGGAATTTTAAACATTTCAAAACAACATTTCAAAATAACATTTGAAAGCCTTTTAAAGATTTTAAAAGATTTCAAAATAATTCAAAAAAGCTTTTTAAATTTCCTGAGAATATTTTTAATATTTTTTTTTTAATTAAAAAAAATCTAAATGTGAATCAGTTTCAAAACATTTAAAAATAATGTTCACTTATAAAGATTTCAAAATGAAATTTAAAAGCTTAAAATTTTTCAAAGGTTTCAATAATTATAATAAATAAATTTTCTTATGATTCCTGGGAATAAATTGTATTATTTTTTATTTTTAGAAATTATTTTTGCAGAAAAGTTTTAAACAAAGTTAGGAAAAATGGAAATCATTTCAAACATATTTAGAAGTTTAGAAACAGGTTAAAAAATAATTGAAAAATTGAACGGATTGCGAAAAATTCTAAAAAAATGTGCTTTTCTGAAGATTTTAAGATAAAATTGAAAAGCTGAAGGATTTTTAAATGTTTCTAGGTAATTTACCAATTTTTTTAAGATTCCAAGAAAAGGTTTAATGATTTTTATTTTTAAAAATAATTCATAAAGAATAGTTAAAATAATTTCCAAACATTTTTAGAAACAAACTGATAATACTTTTCTGAAACCGAATTTAGGCTCAAATTTGAGTTTTTAGAAATTTCAATAAATAAATAGTAGTTCGAAATTTTGATTTTAAATAAAAAATTATTTTCTGATTAAATTAAAAAACTGCACAGAATTAGAATTCTCTAATGATAATATTCCCGTAAATAAATCGCCGAATTAGAAAATAACCAAATTAAAAAACTCCCAAAATTAAACAATTGGAATTTTGTTACAAATACAATGAGATATTATTTTTACAAATTATTTTTAATCTTTAATTTCGAGAATATTCCAATTCGGATATTTTATAAATCGAAAATTTCCTGTCGGGAATTTTCCAATTCGATAATATTATAAACTGTCTTGAATTTCATTATTCAGAAATTTTCCAGTTCGGTATTTTTATTTTCCGGCAATTTTATTATTCGGGAATTTTCTAATTTGGGAATTTTTCAGGGTTGGGTTTGCACATATATAAAAAGTTGTCGTAACAAACAGAGAGGGGAGTGGGTGGCCAAAATTGTAAAAAAAAAATCGTGACTTAATTTATGGACGACCCTTAACCATGGATTGATTGAAGCTTGAAAAATATTTCCATCCCTTTTTTCCACATCTCCAGCTTGACTGTCCATCAATTACCTCTTCCACAATCGCGGATATTTCAAGTGCCGTTAGATCAAAGATATTCAATTTCCCAGATGCCGTAACTGCAGCAGCTACCCTCTTTCCGAAGCCCCGTTTTTTTTTTGTTCTCCCCTCCCCTCCTTCTTTCTCTCCTTTTCGATCTCACCATGCTAAGTTCACTCCTCTCCGTCTATCAGCGATGAATAGAATCATGAAGCTATTCTTCCAGCGCTGAATGGTTGCTTGCTGCCTTCTGCAATTCACAACGTGATCGAACGGCCGATGGAGATATCTCGACTCTTATCTCTGCCACTCATAGACTATCTTTCTTTCCTTCTCTCCGCGTGACGACAATCGGATGACGATTGTCCGAACGATTGTTCAAGCTTTTGTCCGGAATGCCTGGGAGATATGTTGAAAAGTAAAGGAAAACGGAAGGGAAAGAGTGATTGATTTTTTTTCTGCGTGGAAAAGGCACTTTATTATCAGTTTCGGTGAGGGAATAATATTATAGGGAGGAGAAAAAATTTTAATTGATAACTTTTCTTTTTGCATTTTAAATTTTCAAGCTTATTGGCGCGCTCACCAGAGGCGCTGCGATTGGCATTCCCACGCTTCTCATTGAAGGTCGTGCTTCTATCTACTTCTTATGCACTCTATGCCTTAATGACTACTTCTCTTTTGTTTCAATCAGCTGGTTGATTATTATTTGTGTCGTTTTAACTATTTCAAAAACGGTTTGTTGTTCACTATTTTTTACTAAAAATGTAGTTTCTTCATTAATTTTAACCTCCGTTCTTGAGCTAATGAGGTTATGAAAAATTTATTTTTAAGCTCTGACATTTTGTCTTTTTTTAAACATAAAGACATTTGATACTTGCGTTTCAAACGAATTTTGACTTTTAGTTTTGAATATAAAGCGAAACCTCTGCTATATTTACCAGATTTGTCAAACACAAACTTGGATTTTGATCAAGAAAATTTTGAATAATAGCGAAGTAAATACTTTCCAATATAATTATTGTAATTGAAATTATTAAGGTTCAAACTCAGAATATATTGGATTTTCAAAAAAAAAAAAAAAAATTGTTAAATTTTGAAACAGAAAAAGATTTCCTACAAAAAGATATAAATTTTATACCTAAAAAGACGATTTTTTATCATAAAAATTTTTAACCTTGTTTTAAACCAAACAGTAGCACTAACAACCAAACAATTCAACTTTTAAGCAAAAAAAGTCGTATATAAAACCAAACTTATTTAATAATTAATTATGAAAAAAAATGTCAGCCAATTGAATATAACCAAAACAAACGAATTTTTAATCAAGCAGATGAATTTTCAACAAACAAGTTCAATTTTCTAAACAAAAACACAATTCTTCAACAAAAAGTTAATTATTTAACCAAAGAGGTGACTTTAAAAAAAATTGAATTTTTCACCAAGTAGTTTAAGTTTTGATGAAGCAGTTAAATTTTTGTAACAAAAAAAAATTTCAACCAAGTAGTTGCATTTTTAGACATTTTTTTCCGGAATTTTCAATTTAAAAAGAAGATTTTCCAACAAAAAAGTTAATTTTCTACCAAATGCCTAAAATTTCCTTAAAGAAAATATGATCACGTTTGTATCCAAAAATATAAATTTTTAACGCGAAAGTAGAATATTTATAAAAGTTGTTTAATTTATTATGCGCAATTAAATTTTATGTTCATTTGGAAAATATTGATTTTTGCGAGACTCTAGGCTACAATTGAAAAAAAAATGATAATCTGTCGATGATAATCTGTTAAATTTTCAACAAAATAGTTAGATTTTCAACATAGAAATAAATTATCTACCAAATAGATCAATTTTAATCAAAATAGTTTAATTTTGAACAATAAAATTGCATTATCAACTAAAAATATAAAGGTTTAACCCGAAAATATGATTTTTTTTTTAAATAACTTTAATTTTCTAGCAAGTAGTTAATTTTTCATAAAAATAGTTTTTTTTTTAAACCAAATAGTTACATTTCCTACCAAAAATATGAAATGTAAACCCCAAAAAAATTATTTTTCAACAACATAAATTTCTTCCACGTAGTTGAATATTGAAAATAATAGTTTAATTGTTGACCATATAATTGCATTATCAACGAAAAATATGAATTTGAATCCAAAAAAAAGTTTTAAAAAAAATTCATTTCCTAACAAATAATTAAAGCATGAAAATAGTTTAATTTTTATTAGATAAATTTTCAACAAATAGTTTAGTTTTTAACCCGAAAATACGAATTTTCAACTAAAATGATAAATCTTCTACAACAAAAATTAATTTTTTAGAAAGTATTTCAAATTGAAAAAACAATAATTAAATAAAAAATATTGTAATCTGAAAGAAAAAAACAGTTAATTCAACCAAAGAAAATGAGTTTTCAACAAAACAATTTTATCCTCAAGTATAACAGATTAATTTACAACCAAAAATTGCATTTTTAGTTAAAAAAAGTTAAATCCGGATAAAAAAAAACGAATTTTCAACTGAAATTATAAATTAGAAAAAACGAATTTTCAACAAAGGGGTTACACATGCAGCTTAAAAGATGATTTTTTAATCTAGAAGATTAATTTTCTAAAAATGGAATAATTAAATTTTTAAGGAAAGATAAATTTGTAATGCCTACAAACAAGGATTTGTATACTTTTCCCACCTCTCATCTCCCTCCATTGTCCTTCTCCCCCTCTCCAACCCGAATTTCCCGTCCGTCACTTCAACTGTTCCTTTCCATAATTTTCACAAATTCTTTCTTACGTAATTAACCCTCTCCTCACTTTCCTGCTAAACACTTATTTTCCCCTACTTCTCCATTCTATGTTTCCCATCACTTCACCTACATCCCTTACTTCTGCACCCCTCATTTCACCTAGTTTCCATTTTTTATTCCCTACACCCACTTCTCTTAATCCTCCTATGCTCATCCTTCCTCACTTCTCCTACTTTCACACACCCCATTTTCCCAACTTTCCTGATCTACATTTTCCATACTTCCCCTTCTCTCTTGCCCCTGACTACCCCTATCACCCTTCCCTTAATTGTCTTCACTTCTTCCTTACGTAATTCCCCCTTCTCTTCACTTCTCTACCAATCACTCACTTTCCCCTACTTCTCCAAATTACATAGGTATCTTTAATGCCTAGAAACAAGAATTTGTATTCTTTCCCTCTCTCTCTCTATTATCCTACTCCCCTTCTCAAACCAGCATTCCACCCTAATTTTAACCGTCCCTTCCTCTAATTTCCTCAGCTACTTCCATACATTATTAACCCTCTCCACACATCCCTACTAAACACTCTTTTTCCCTACTTCTCTTTACCATATTTCCCCTCACTTCCCCAGCATCCCACGCTTCCGCACCCCTCACTTCCCCTAGTTCCTATTCCTTTATTCCCTACTTTTACTTCTATTACTCCTCATAACTCATTCTCCCTCACTTCTACTACTTCCACAAACCCCATTTTCCCAACTTTTTCAATCTTCATTTCCCATACTTCCCTTGACAGCCCTTACTACCCTTCCCTTAATTTTCCTAACGTATTCTTTACGTAATTCCACCTCTCCTCACTTCTCTACCAATCACTCACTTTTCCGTACTTCTTCATGCTACAGTTCCCCTCACTTTCCCTGCAGCCCTAACTTCCCTTAGTTTCCATTCCTTGATTACCTACCACTACTTCTCTTACTCCTCCTATACTCATTCCCCCTTACTTCTCCTACTTCCACATCCCCTCATTTTTCCAACTTTACCAATCTTCGTTTCCTATACTTCCCCTTTATTCTTGCCCCTGACTACCCCTATCACCCTTTCACTCATTTTCCCAACTTCTACCTTACGTTATTCCCCCTTCTCTTCACTTCCTTACCAATCACTTACTTCCCCTACTTCTCCATGCCACATTTCCCGTGCATCCCTCACTTCCCCCAGTTTCCATCCCTTTATTTTCTAGCTTCACTTCTCTTACTCCTCCTATACTCATTCCCCCTCACTTGTCATACTTCCACACCAGTAATTTTTCCAACTTTTTCAATCTTCATTTCCATCACTGCCCCTTCCTTCTTGCCACTGACTACCCCTACTATCCTTCACTCATTTTTTCTACTTCCCCTCATTGGAAAAAAGGACGATGGCAGACGGACACCCGATTTAAACTATACAGGTTTTTGCGCGGGGCTGGGAAACCCTAAATAAGTTTTTTTTTTAAATCATTGATTTGAAATCAAACTCTTAAGTCACTTCCAGGTTATTCAAGATTTATTAAGATTAAAAAATTTGAGAGGCATTTACAGATATTTTCAGATTTGGAGGTAAAATCGCCAGTCGGTGTTATCACCGACTTTTCCCGCGAGGTAAAATGTAATGGCAGTCTGGCATCAGGTCTGGACCAGATCTGTCTTTATTCAGACTGAATAGTCTGGAAGATCTGATTTGGGCCAGCTCTGGCCCTAATCGTGCCCTGGCCTGACTTTATGTAGATCATCTAGTCTGAAAGGTCTGGTCTGGCCCAGGACTGGCGCTGCCTAGCCATCCAAGAACAATAAAAAGTCTAAGTTCGGTCTGGAAGGTCTGGTCTGGCTCAGAACTGGCGCTGATCAGCTATCAAAGATCAAAAAAGTTCTAATACCGATCAAAAACTTTTTTTAGACATTTTTCGAAAAAGTTACAGGATATCTAAAATAAGTAATTCCTACTATCAAAAAAATACTTTTTGCATATCATCTTAACAATCTGAACTGGTCCAGATTTGGCACTAAGCAGCTAAATACACTTATAGTGAAAAATTTTTATTTTCCAAGTTATTATAACAGTAAAGGGAGTCCAGCTAAATGCTAACCTACATTAAACTAATTGCTGACCAGCTCACAACTAGCGGCTGACCAGATGGTCTGGCCTGGGGCTAGCCTGGGCCGGGCCAGCGCCACGAGATTTTTCCACATGGGTTTGATCCGGAAACTCAATTATGAAGTCTGGGAGAGGAAAATTGAAAATAATTGCAAATTTAAGTCTTTGTTTATAATAATTATTCAAGTTTGAATTGTTCCTAAAGCTACATTGATTTTTTCTTGGAAGTAAATTTTGCCACCTCAAGGAGAATTTAATTACAAGAACCGAGATTGTCAAGAATTTATCGGCGCAAACGATTAATAGTTTTGTTGAGAAACGATTCAATATAGTGACTTCTGGACACGTAACGATGTCAAAACCCTCTCTGTAGATCCAGTCCTCGGCCAAATGGCTTACATTGAACAGCACTCTAAGGGTTCCACTATTTTGCTACAATCGTAGGGGTTAAGACGATCCTAGGGTCTGGGAAGGTTTAATTTTTTCTCAAAAAATCGTATTATATATCCAAACCAAAACAGAAAGTGTGATTTTAATGTGAACAGAAAAAAACGAATTAATAATTTATTTTTATTAATTAATTAAGAACACGAAAAAAAAGTTTTATTTTGATTTATGAGCTCTCATAGGGGTTTTCAATATTTATTAAATTAAATTTATTTTTGACATGTATTAGTCATTTTAATTTATGATTATGATTATAATTTATGATTTAATTTATTATTCTAAATTTTTTTAACTATTCAGATTTACAAAATTTGTTGAAACAAGTTAAATAATTTAATAAATTATTTTATCTAAACAGATATTCGACTGTTGGCTTGAAAATGTAATAACTTTATGAAAGTTTTTTTCTTTCTTAAGAAAAAAATTTGTTTTTATGAAAAATTGATCTCATTGTGTGAAAATGTACCTTCTTTGATTACAAGTGTGACTGTCTAGATGTAAATTAATTCTTTTCGGTTGAGAATGAACTTTTCATTTCTTTTTTTGGAAAATCCAAATCTTCCTTATTTTTAATTAAAATATATTGTGCCATTAAAATATCAAAAAATACATTTTGCGTTAATCATTTTCTCAAAAGTTTATTTCTTTGCTGCAGATTCATTATTTAATTTGAAAATTCCTGTTTTTTGTTGGGAAATTAATTTTTTTAACTGAAAATGTAACTATTTTGTTTAACAATTAACTGTTTGGTTCAAAAATGAAAATCTTTAATACTCTTATTCTGGTATCGAAAGTTCAACTATTGAGTACAAAATTAAACTGATTTATAAAAAAATCATTTTTTTATTAAAAATAAATTATCTTCAATCATTACTTGCAAATTTGGGTAATTTGTTGAAAATTTGTCTTTGTGATGGAAAAGTAAGCTTTTCGTTTAAATATACAACTAATTTATTAAAAATTGATTCGGTTTACCTTTGATGCAAAGTAAGTTTTCAATTGAAAATTTGAATATTATGTCGAGGATTAGTTACAAGCGAACTTTAAAAAAAATCGTCTCGGGTTGAAGATTTTATATTGTTTCCAGAAAAGTCTTCTTTTTCGATTAAAAATTCATCACGTTGATAGAAAATTAATCTATTTTCTAGAAAATTCGTGTTTTTATTTAAAACTAATTCTCCTAAATTAAAATTTATATATTTCACTTTCAGTTAATAATTGATCCTTTTTAGTTTAGAAATTTATACATCGTAATAATAATGGTTAAAAAATATTTTAATATATAACATTACTCAATAACTGTTTAAATAAATTTATAATTCATACGATTTAAAGTAGGAAAGTTTTTTTCAAAAAAATGTAAATATTAACTTTTAAACCTTTTTCGAAACAATAATTCATAATCAATATTTTCTAATTAAAAGTGTTTTAATAAAAAAAACACACATTTTTCAATTTTCCAATGCCAAATATTTTAGATCGGGACAAATTTTGTAAAAGGAAAAATTTATCGAATGAAATGGAAAGGAATTAAACTTGAAAAATTTCTAAATAAAGGAATTAAAATTTAAAATTTTTAAATTTATCTGCTATATCATCAGAGATTGTACCTTACCGACAGTAGATCAACCCTCCAAACCATGATAACAGAAAATGCTTAACGTCTTAATAAGACTAGATGGAAAATAATATTTTTAAATTAAAATTATTTCTTGAAAAAAAGATCCTACTCCATCTTCACTCC
>NC_046665.1:120511907-120541071 GCF_010883055.1 Belonocnema kinseyi | reverse complement strand
CTGACCGGAAATCAGAAGTTTTGTGGTTCGATTCCCAATGGAGTGAAGATGGAGTAGGATCTTTTTTTCAAGAAATAATTTTAATTTGGAATTTAAATTGAATAACTTAAAATTTTCAAACACAGAATCTCCAAAAGTTGAATAATTTGAGACACAAATTTTGTGAATTTGGAAAATTCATTAGAAAGGAGTTGAAATTTAATATTTTCCAATTTGAAGTGTTCAGTATTGAAAAATTTAATTTTGAGTTGAAGTCTCGAAATTGAATAATTTCAGATTAAAATTTAAAAAATTGGATAATTTCAGAACGTTCAAAATTGAACATTTTTCAAAATTGAATTTTAGTGGAAAGTTTTTAAATTGAGAAAAATATCAATTCCAAGCAATCCAAATTTGATAAATTAAAATTGAAAACTAACTTAAATATTTCAAAGTGAAAACTTCCGAAAGTATACAATATATTAGGAAATTTTCTTTTTGTTTGTTAAGTTCTCCAGTGAAATTTCGGAAATCTCTGAAAATAAAATAAAAGGCCAGTCATATTCGGTTGAATAAAAAAACGCCTTTCAAATTTACCGCGAATAGAAGAGAATTTTTCAAAAATTTCTTTCTGCGAAAATAATCCTATTATCGGGGTTACTGCATCCCGAATATTTTTGGGAATATTTAGTAGCGTTCCCGGTTCAAATCCGGAAAGAGGCAGATTTTTTTTCATTTCACCAAAAAATTATTTGACCAGTAATCGGCAATATTTAACATACAAAATTAGTTAATTAATTACCCTGGTCAACAAAATAAGAATTATTAAAATATTTTTGGGAATATTCCCGAAATTTTTTTGACGTACATTATAGCGTGCAGCATTTGCTATAGGCTGCCAATTCAAAAATGGAAGCTCGTCGTGTTAAACATCCCTCCTCTTATAGTAATGGGGACCCGTCCTTAAGGGTACTTGAGAGTGTGTAATTGCTAGAATCCAAGACCCTGCTACTACACCACATTATGCGTTATGCTGGTTGCGCAGAGAGAGGGAATAATCCACACACGGGGTGGCTCAAGAATTTGCGATTATCGCTTCCTTTACTATAAAAACCAAGTGCTAGATAAAGAAATGTAGAAACTCCCCTAGTAAAATGGAATTTCAGCTTCGTTTAAGATCTAATTTACACAAATCTCAAGAGTCATTATTTATAATTATTTGTCGATGGAATGTTCGTTTTTGTTTTAATAGTCTAAAAAAAAGGTTGTAGTCTTTAGCTGTGAAAAATTCCTTTCTAGATCCGCTAGGATTCGAACCCGAGTCTACAGATTTCGGGGCTCGTGCTCTTTTCCAATAAGCTTCGTAGCTTAGTGGGTTCGAATCTCAGCAGAGCCAGAAAGGAATTTTTCGAATCTTAATAACTAAATCATTATTTCACTATAGATTTATAAATAATATTGTGGCTCATATTTTAAATAAATATAAATTACTTTAAAACTAAGAAAATTATTTTAAATTAAAGAGAAATTTTGATTGGAATAGAAAATAATTTCTTTGAACCAAAGAAACTTTTTTAAGTTAACAAACAATTATGAGACCAATTTTTAAAAGACTCTAAAGATTTTAACTAGCAAAGATTAATTTTCAATCAATAAATTCTTCACCAAAGAAGATTTATTTTCATTCTAAAAGAAAGAATTTTTTACTGCAAAAGATGAATTTTCGACCAAAAATATGACCCTAACAAAATAGTTTTATTATGAACTGTATAAATTAATTTTCAACAAAATAGTTGAATTTTTGATTTAAAAAAAAAGACTTTTTGACTTATCAAGATGAATATCTAACAAAAATAAAAATTATCAACCAAACAGTTGAATTTTCAACCAAATATTTGAGCTTTTAACCAAAAAGTATTGCATTTTTAAGCAAATACTTCAATTTCACAGCGAAAAATGAGAATTTTGTATAAAACAGTTCAATTTTTAATAAAAAAAGAACAAATCTTCAACAAAATTTTTGTCCAAAATAGACGACTTTTTAGCAAAATTGTTAAAATTTCAACAAAATAATAAAATTTAAAAAAATTAGATTGAATTTTCCATGAAATAGAGGAACTTTCTAGGAAAAAGGATAATTTTACAACAAAATATTCAAATTTTTATCAAATAATGGAATTAGTAAATATTTCGGTAAAAAAAAATTATTCTTTGGCTGAAAAAAATCGAATTTGAAAAAAATGGTTGAGTTCAAATTAACAAAAAATTAAATTTTATATATGAAACAGATAAATTTATAAAAAAGGCGAATTCTTTACAAATCAAGTGAGTATACAAACAAAGAATATGAAATTTTAACCGAATAGTTCAATTTTCTACAAGAAAAAAACAGAATTAAAAAAAAAATGGTTGAATTTTCAAGCCAAAGAAATAAATTTTCAAATAAAATGATGATTTAAAAAAAAAAATAACATTCGATAGAGAAGTTCAAATTTTCAAACAGTAGTGGATGGAATGATAAATAAAAAAATCATTAATTCTTAACAAAAAGGGCAATAGTTGATACTGTAAACAACAAAAATATGAATTTTAAATAAAAAGCCGATCAAATTAACCAAAAAGGCAATAATAATTAACCCAAAACTATGCATTTTTAACTAATTAGTTAAATATTCTAGCTAAATAATATAATTTTAAAATAAAAAGTTGTTTTTTAACGAAAAAATTCAATCATTTGGCACAAACGATAAATTTTCTACAAGAAAGTTCAATTTACGACCCAAAAATATGAATTTTTAACGAAACAATTAATTTTAAACAAAATAGTTGAGTTTTAAACTAAAGACAATCGATTTTCAGCCGAAAATGAAATCGTTAAATTTTTAGTTTGGGAAAATAATTTTAAAAACCCAAAAAAACTATTTTTGGGACGTAAAAAGAATGGTGCGAGTTGAACAAATCTAATGTCCAATTCAGAAAAATTATTATCACCATAAATGGTTTCTTTTACACCAACCCCTTTTGCAAGAATCAGAACCCAATATTGACAAAACAATCAAAAACTGCTCAGAAAAATGATTTCGTAACCGTAACTTAATTTTCTTCAGTGAACATTCCGCGAAAAATGATTGGATTTTCTTATTCGGTTCGGTTAATTTAGTTCGCATTTTTATGACAACAAATCAGAAAATTATTACTAACTCTTCACTGGACACACGCTTATAAAAGCAACATAACTACTTTTATAGCCCAAAATACTTATATTTTATTATTAAATAAACGTTTGACTTCTCTTAATAGTGAATTCTGTGCCAAGGAAGCGAAATAGTCGTTTTACGGCCGAGCGTCAGTTTGCAATAACTCGAATTCGCCTCATTCTTGCAAACTCACGCTCGGCCGTAAAAAGAGATCGCCTCCTCTGTACACACGATATTTTATCTACTGAGAGTACGTTTTAAAGTTTTCTCACGAAGTTGTTTTGCGGCACCAAACCAAACGAAGAAAGCGAGCGTCAGTTTGCAATAAAAAAATTAAAAGTTTCTTGAAAAAAAAAAACGGGGAAAAGATAAATTTTAGAAGGAAGGGAAAAAGATAAAAAAAGGAAAAGATTTTGAAGTCTGATAGTTAGGTTTTTGTGGTCACCCGTGCGTGAGATGAACCACCACACCCCTCCCACAATTTGCAAGGGTTAAACGAGGAGCCACTAGAAAACGAAACGATCCCCTCAAATATCGCATCGGCAGGGCTCCTGTACGTAAAATGCGGATGCTCTTTTCTCATTGAGCGAGTAGACCGGAGACAGATGGCCGCGGGACGGTTTTGTTTCAAAGATTGCGAGCCTACAATCGTCGCATTAGCGAACAAACGAATCGACAATCAGGCCTAGAACGATCCGTGGCTCTGGCTCGTCGCGAGCACGTGACCACATGTCCAAACAGCGATCACAGGATTAAACACAATTGGCATTGGCATTGGCACTGGTACGCAGAGCATCGACAGAAACAATAATTTTTTATCCTAACCCTCAATACAGAAACAATAAAAAAAAAGAAGAGAAAGAGCTACTACCCGCAGCTACTAACGATTCGATTATACAATAAGCCTTTCTGAGTGCTCCCAACCATAGAATACAGTCGATTGTCTTTAGCGCTACTGTTTGTTACTCAAATCGATGCATTTATTTGATCATATTATATCAATTCCATTGGTACCACGTTGTGTTCAACTAGAAAGGGATAAATTATTCAGAAATAGGTATTTTCAATTAATTAGGCCACAAACCCTATAAAAAAGGCAGATAAATATTTTTGTATTTTAAAATAATTATGCCTTAGTAATTAGTATTTAAGGAAGGTTTGATCACTCTTAATAGTGCATTATGCACCAAGGAAGCGAACTAGTCTTTTTACGGCCGAGCTCCAGTTTGCAATAACTCGGCGTTTGCAAGAATGAGCTCATTCATGCAAACGCCCAGTTATTGCAAACTGGAGCTCGGCAGTAAAAAGACTTCGAATCCTCGGTAGACTTAATATTTTATCTAATAAGAGCATGGTTTTCGGATTTTCTGATGAAATCTCGTCTCATCTTTGAGCTAACTTTTTAATTCACCCCTCCCTCTTGAGAGCTAAAAACCTTAAAATAATTATGCCTTAGTAATTAGTATTTAAGGAAGGTTTGATCACTCTTAATAGTGCATTATGCACCAAGGAAGCGAACTAGTCTTTTTACGGCCGAGCTCCAGTTTGCAATAACTCGGCGTTTGCAAGAATGAGCTCATTCATGCAAACGCCCAGTTATTGCAAACTGGAGCTCGGCAGTAAAAAGACTTCGAATCCTCGGTAGACTTAATATTTTATCTAATAAGGGCATGGTTTTCGGATTTTCTGATGAAATCTCGTCTCATCTTTGAGCTGACTTTTTAATTCACCCTTCCCGCCTTCTATTAAAAATTGACTTTCTAGTTGAAAATTCTACTTTTCTGGATTAAAAGTCAAGTGTTTTCCAAAAAATTCAGGTAGAAAATTATTTTTTTTTTGGTGTTGAACATTTTTAAACCTATTTGATAATTCGAGTTTTATATTGTTGTTGAAAATTAGTATTTTTAGCTAGGATTTTAACTGTTCCATTGTTGATTGAAATTTAATATTCAGAATTTTAAAATGTCACTATTTGATTAGAAAATTGATGTATTTTTGATCAAAATTGATATTTTTTAGTTGAAAAATCAACTGTTTCTTTTAAAATTAATTTTTTCTAGCTGAAACTTCTTATTTGCTGGTTTAAAATTCAAGTTTTTTCTTTAATAATTTAGGTAGAAAATTAAGATTGTTTGTTGAATTTTTGAAAAATGATAGATAATTTTTTTTTGTAATGTTCAAAAATTTTTTTAACTGTAAATTAAACTATTCTATTTTTGTTTGAGAATTTATATTTTTTAATTTAAAATTATACTATTTATTCAGATAATTGATTTATTTTTGTCGAAAATTCGTTCTTTTTGGGTTCAAACTTAATTTTTCAATTACAAATTCAACTTTTCAATTTTTTTAAATCAAAAATCGAGTTTTTCTTAGTTGAAAATTAAACTATTTGGTTCATAATTGATCTTTTTAGGCCCCCCTTCCCCAAACAGGAACCCTTATAGTTTTGTTCGGTTGTCCGTCCCTCGTACTCTTTTCGAAGGGGCGACTGAGGGGAAGAATAGAAAGTAAGGGGAGAGAAAGTAGGGAAATGAGGGGAAGAGAAGTAGGAAAAGTGAGGAAATGAGGGTAAGAGAAGTAGGAAAAGTGAGGAAAATGAAATGCGGAAAATTCAAGGGAAACGAGGGGAAAAAATTAGAGGAAGTATAAGGAAATGAGGGGAGGGAGACTAAGGGAAGAGTAAATAGGGTATTAAGGGGTAGGGAAGTACGGAGAGTGATGTAAGATAAGTGGAGAAGTAGAAGAATTAGGAGAAATGGGAAGAGAGAAAGTAGGTGAAATAAGGGGAGGAAAAGAAGAAGAAACGAGGGAAAATGATGATAAGGGAAGTGATAGCAGAGGAAGTAGGAAAATCAGGAGAGAGTGAGAGAAATGATTTTGGAGAGGTAAAGGGAAATTCGGGAAGGTAAATTAGAGAAAGTAAGGGAAAATAAGGGAAGGGAAAATAAAAGCAGTAAGGAGTAAGGAATGTAAAAATTTATGAATAATGAAAGGAGGAGAAGTAGTTTGAGTGGGGAAAATTAGAAGAACAAAAGTATGCGAAATGAGGAGAGAAATAGAGGAAGTGCGAGGAAATGAGATAAGTGTGAATCGAGGAAATAAAGATGATAAGGGGAAATGAGGGGAGGGGAACTAGAAGAATTGAGTGGAGAGGAAGTAGGGAAATAAGCGCAAGAAAAGTAGAAGAAGTGAGTCAAATGAGTGGAGGGCAACTAAAGGGACATGAGGGAAGGTACATTAGAGATTAGAGAAAGTGTAAGGAAATAAGGAGATGGAAATAAGGGTAGCAAAATGTGGAAAAGTAAGAAAAATGATTAAAAATAAGGGGAAGATAACTAGGAGAAGTGGGAGGAATGAGAAAATGGAAAGTAGGTGAAATAGGATAAGAAGAAGTATGGTAAGTGAGGATAAAAGATGGGAGGGACAGTAGCGGAAGTGACAGCAGAGTAAATAGGAAGATAAGTGGAAGAAAAGTAGGAGAATGAGGGAAACAAGGGTAGCGAAAACAGGAATAGTAAGCGGTGGGGAATTAGACAAAGTAGTGGAAAATAAGTGATCCAAAAGTGAGAGAAGTTGGGAAAATAAGAAGACGAAAAGCAGTTGCCATGAGGGGAGAAGTAGAAATGTGCGGAATGATAAAAGGAAGAGTATAGGAAGTGATGGGAAGGGAAGTAGATGAAATTAGGGCAATAGAATTGATAATAAATGCAGCGACGGAAAGTTGTAGAAGTCATGGAAAATGAAGGGAGCGTAAGTAGGAGAAGTGGTGGAAACTGACGGTAGGGGAAGTATGAGAAGGGAGGGGAGAGTGACTAGAGAAATTTAAGGGAAACTAGGGCAATTAAATAACAAGAATTTTAAGGAAATTAAGGGAGGGTGATGATAAGATTTGAGGGAATGAGGGGAGGGGGAATTATATTTGGAAGATTATAGTAATTTGTATGTTCTAAATATAAATTGGTGATTTTTTGAGTATCGGAAATAATTGAGCTTTGCGACTTCTTCCGAAATGATAGAGACGAATGAATAAGGTCTGAGCGAGCGAGGCTTGGGTTTTGATGGTCTGGGTCTTTGGGGTGTTGGACGGGACGTCAGGGGAGAAAAATGAGTGAAATCCATTAGAGGGGCGAGCTGTTCGTGCCTCTGACCTGTGTCGATCTTTACCAACACATGCTTCAAATTACGCATATATTGTCCAATCACGTTCAGGCATCCCTCACACGACTCCAACTTTTTTCACACACTCCTTCAAACTATTATTCCGGAGATTATACTCGTCTCACGAGCTCATAACCCTAGTCCTATAGGATCATAATAGTGTTGTTACATCACGTGTTTCAGTAATGCTTTTATTTCATGCACCCAGCTTTCCATCTTGATAGTCCTTTCAATTTTTATAATATTTCATATTTAAGATTTTACTTTAAAGTGCACACCATTAGGAGTTGTCCATAAATTATGTTACTGATTTGAAGATAAGGGAGGGAGAATTACGCCAAAAATTACGTTCGTTAAAATTACGTTTCCTGATGAACAATTTGAACAAAGTTTGCGAATTTGGGGAAAAGTGGCCCTCTAACGATAAAGTTTAATAATTGGGCGCTTTCCCACTAAGCTACTAGAAATATCGAGAGAAGAATCCTTATTCAAAAAAACAGTTTTATTATGCCAGATCTTACACGTCCAATTTTTTAATGGAATCTGTATTATCATCAGAGAATAACAGAATTTTTTACTTTTTTACAGACCATATGGAGCTATGAATTAAAAAAAAAATTTTTAATTTTTTTATGAAAAATATCTTCTCCGACCGGCAGTCAGAACTTCTATGGTTCGATTCCCAGCAAAGCGAAATAAGATTTTTTCAGAAAACATTTAAATTAATTTCTGAACAAGGATTCTTCTCTCGATCTTTCTAGTAGCTTAATGGGAAAGCACCCGACCGGCAATCGGAAGTTCTGTGGTTCGAATCCCAGCGGAGTGAAAGGAGAAGATCTTTTTTTCAGACAAAATTTAATTAAAAATTGTAATGTGTATCTTCAACTAGTCTGTAAAGATGTTAAGAAATTCTGTTATCCTCTGATGATAATACAGATTTCTGGGAAAAAGTTCAATAATTATTTTCAAGGCTTTTCCATAAACTAAATTACTAATTGGATTTTCAAAAAACTAGTTTAATTTCGAAAAAAATATATTTTCTACCAAGCGGAGAAATTTCCACCGAAAATGTGAATTATCAACAGAAAAAATGAAATTTTGACCGAAAAGTTACATTGACTAGACGGTTTCACCTTCAAGCCAAAAAGAATTTTTTCGAAGACATTTGAAATGTCAAAAATTAGTAGATTTTCTACCACTTAAGATAAATTAAATTTGAAATGAATTAATAAAACCCGAAAAAAATCCAACTATTAATGATTAAATGTTAATTATTCTTGGCTGAATCGTCAAACACTGCCTTTTTGTTAATTTATTTAATTTTTTGATAATTCATCTTTTTCGTAGAAAATTAATATTCTTGGTTAGGAAATAAACTTTTTGTTTGAAATTTCAACTTTTTGATTGTAAATTAATCTGGTTTGGTTAGGAATTGAACTATTTTGTTGAACATTTTTTTGTTTGCTTGTTGAATTCAAGTATTTTTAATTCAAGATGAAAATATTTTTTCGTTTAAATATCGACTATTACATGTTTTGTTGGAGAAACATATTTTCGATTAAAAAGTGAACTACTTAGTTTAAAGTTAAACTTCTATTAAAAAAATTTTTTTTTAATGGATTCTGAAATTTTAAGTTAAAAATTCATATTTTCGGTTTGGAAATTGAACTTTTTGTAGGAAAGTCGTCTTTTTGGCTTGAAAATTCATCAATTTGCTTGAAAAATAACTTTTTTATTGAAAGTTCATATTTTTGGTTCAAAATGCAACTTTTTGCTGAAAAATTCAAATATTTTTACGAAAATTGAATAAAATGCAATACAAATAAAAGATAAATGCTTAAAATTTTTTTTTATAGATCCAAAATAACAGATAAAAATTACTTCTTTTTTTTGAAAATGCAAAGTTCTAATTTAAAAGTAAACAAGTTTCATCCAAATCTATTTGGCATAAGATGAACATTTTTGTTAAAAATTCTCCTTTTTATTAAAAATTTATATTCTTCGATCAAAAATGCAATTACATGGTTAAAAATCAAACTCTTTTTATGAAAAGTTAACTATTGGTTAGAAAACTACTCTTTTTTTAGAATCTTATGTTTGGATTGAACATTCATATTTTTATTTTAAAATATAATTATTTAGTTAAAAATTAAGCTACCTTTATGAAATGTTTCAATCATTTGGTAAAATTTTGTCGTTAAAAAATAACATTTTCGAGTTGAAAATTTATATTTTTGATTAAAAATATGGTTAAAAATCAAAATATTTTTTTGAAAAATCACCTATTTGGTAGAAAATTAACTTTTTCGTGAAAAAATTAACTACTTGGTGGACAGTTAAGCTACATTGTTAACAATGGAATTTTTCAAGATCGACTCTTTCGTGAAATTAACTTTTTTGTTGAAAATTCTTCTTTTTGGATTCAAAATATATTTTTTGTTGAAAATTTAAGTATTTGGTTAGAAATAAATCATTTTTGGTTAGAAATTTAAACACTGATTTGAAAGTTAAGCTAATTTGTTGCAAGTTTAATTTTTTAATAATCATTTCTTTGGTTCGAAAATTAATCTTTTTTTTTGGAAATTTATTTCAATAATTCGAACATCGTCTTTTTGGTTTAATGCATTGATTGCAAATATTTTTTTTTGCTCGAAATTAATTTATTAATGTTAAAATATGACGATTCTATTTTTGTTTAAAAAAATCTTTTTTAATTGAAACTTCTTCTAGTTGGTCTAATTTTTTGTTAAAAAATAATATAAAAATTTAAATTTTCATTGTTAGAAATTCGGCTTTTTGAGTTAAGAATTTATCTTGCTTGATAAGAAATCTTTTTTTTTTAATTTAACTATGTTTTTGAAAATGCATTATATTTCGAGTTGGAATTTTGTAAATATTAGGATTCAAGCATTTTTTGAAATATTATACGATAGATACCTAATAATTTCGAAATAAAATCTTTTGAAATTCAAAGAAAATATATTTTCTAAATTTTTCTAAAATGGGCATAAATAAATTTTTTTTACATTAAATTACACTTTTAAGAAAGGGCAATATTTAGAATGGAGTGAAAAGAATTAGTTTTTTTAATTTAATGAAATTGAAATAGTATTACTTTTATTCAAAGTGTTCAACATTATATAATTAAAGTTTGAAAACTTTGGAATTTAAATAGTTTCCAATTCAAGGCGATTAAAAATTGGCAATTTGAAATGAAAAACTAAAATTAATGTTTCAAAGTCGAAGCTTCTGAAAAAATAAACTGTTATTAAAAGGACTAATTTAACGACCAGATATTGAAAATTGAACGAATCCATGCTTTATTTAAAACCGAAAAATGTATATTTTTCAATTTTAAATAATTATTTTATTTAATATCTTCAATTAAAAATCGAATAATTATAAAATATTAAATTGAAAATACAGAATTAAAAACGTAAAAAACAAGATTGTTATGATTGCAATTTTTTAGATTGCACAATTTTAAGCCTTTCAATTATAAATTATTATTTAAAAAAATTTAATTTGGAATACTTTTAAAACATTTTTTAATAAGAAGTAATTCAATTTTTGAAGCCTAGTTCTAACTTATTTTCATTTTATGACTAGAATTAGAGAAAATATTGTCTTAATTTTTCTTTATTTTTAATTTATTCTCGAGGAATTACATTCAAAAATAATTTAATAACAAATTATTTTAATTGAAAATAGTATCTAATCTCAAGGCTCCTCTTTGGTATCCCCACTACTGCCACGCTTACCAAAGTCTCTCTCTCTCTCTCTCTCTCTCTCTCTATGCACTCTCTTATCATGCAATTTCTCTAAAACTCGCGATGATTCTTCACGAAAAATTCCAAAGTTAATCCATAAAAAATTAACTTTTGCATTGTGGCCCCACTACCACATACTTTTTTTTATTATTAATTTTAAAACATAACTGAAGGCAACATAGAAGATAAGATTAAATGAGAATTGCAACTTTCCCCTAAAGATCAAACAAAAACAGAAAACTCTAAAAAATAATTGTTAAATAAACAAATTTAAAAGAATTTTTTAAAACCTGCCTTTAATTTTCTTCTAAAATTAATTACTGGTGCCCGTAAGGCATTACTTTTAACTTCAATTTTAATTTCTAAATCGTAATTTATTTTAATCGAAAACAAGGAGTTTTAGATTAAAAAGTATGCTCGCTCGTAAAAATATCATGTGGGAGGAAACACCATAAACGAGAAACTGCTCCCTTTATTTGACAGTTCTAGGAATGGAACCTACTTTTTTCGACGTTTAGTATTTTTTTTATTTTTTAAATATCCAACGAACCGCTTAGGGAGATGGTGGAAAGACTTTAAAAAAGGGTCAATAACAAGAAATTTGTATTTCATGGTCCAGAAAGAGAATTAACTTAAACCCATTAAATGTTTGTGGTAAGTGCTGAGCTCAAGAATAAATGGAATTTGGAGGCTTTAATTTTCAGTAATTTTTTTACTCACTCCTCCCTCTTGTGACAATTTGTGACAATTTGGTGAAGCAATAATAAAAATTTCATGTGACACTGAATCTGACCCCTGTACTTTTTTTAAATACCAATAATAAATTTTATTTTATTACATTAGGATTAAAATACTTTAAATTAATTGCTTTAGAATTTTTTATTTTTTTATTATTTATTATTTTTTATTTTATTATTTATTTTTTATTTAATTAAATATAAAAGTTGGCACGTCTGAAAATGTATATCAAAAATGTCTGGCTCTTTTGAGTTAGGGGAGAAATAAGAAATTGGCAGAAACTTGTTTTTTTTGTTAAGAGAAAAATTAAAAACTACATTTTTAGGAAAAAAAATTATCTCGGCCTCAAAATGTTTGGGCACGCATGATGTGATAAGATGCCTTTTTTCTATTAGCAAAAATTGTTAAAAAAAAATTGTGAAAAAATAAAAAAAGTGGGGGTTTCTCTAAAATCTTTTTTTTATATTTTCAAAAATTGAAGAAACAACATTAAAATCTAATTTAATTAAACAAAAATATAAAGATTTTCTAGAAAATCCTACCTATTAGAATCAATAAGAAAATTAAAAATGTATCAATTAGATCAAAATTTAAAGAGGCTTAATGAAAAAATTCATTTTTTTTTTAAACAAAACAAAAAATTAAAATACGCATAATTTCACAGAAATATATTTTTTTGCAAATCGGAAAAATTCATGTGGCCTCATTTCCTTTAAAAAACAAAATATTTTGTCCCTGAAATATCGAAATTAAATCTGATTTTTTATTTTTGTATAAAGATACAAGTATTTTGCTAATAATTCGTCTTTTTTTGTAGATCTTCTTGGTTAAAAAATAAACTTTTTTGGTTCAAGATTTGACTCTTTGGTTGAAAAAATTCTGCTGTAATTTCGTGTTTTTTTTTTAAATTAATATTCTTCTAAAAAGATAAATATTTTATTTTTTCGTTGAAAATATATCTATTCTTGGGGAAAATTCAACTGGAAATTTAACTATTCCATTTTTCTTTGAGAAATCTTTTTAAGTCAAATATTGAACCGCGTGGTTAAAAAATTATATTTTTCAAAAAAAAACTCAAATATGTGCTTAAAAATTAATACATTTTGTTGATAATTCGCCTTTTTGGATTAGAAATTCAACTACTTTGCTTTAAAATATCAATTGATTGAAAAAAATGTATTGAACATTTATATTTGCGAGTTGAATATTCAATTTTTTGTTGAAAATTAGTTTTATGGTTAGAAAAATAATTTCTTTTTCTACAAATTTTATTTCTTTATTAAAAATATAACTAATTGGTTAAAAATTAATCTAGTTTGGTTAAGAATTCAACTTTTTTTTTATTCTCTGTTTTATTGACGATTTATCAATTTCGTTAAAAATTTATCACTTTGAATATTGAACTATTTTGTTGAAAATATTTTTGTTGTTGTTAAAAAATAATTTTTTTGAATCAAATTTTAACTATTCTATTTTTGATTGAAAATTCATAAGGTTTAGTGAAAAACTAAACTATTTAGCTGAAAGTTATATTTTTTAGATGAAAATTAAACTGCTGTAGTAAAAGCTGAAACTTTTTGGTTAGGAATGAAACTTGTTGATTTAAAATTGACCTATTCTGCTCAAAAATTTTACTTTTTAAGTTGAAAATTCAGTATTTTGGTTGAAGATTCAAATTTTTTTTCATCTTTTCAAGTTGAATTCAACGGGTGAGAAATTTTTTTTTTTACTAAATTCGATTTTTAAACTGAAAGCCGAAAGATTTTATTTTTCCTCAATATTCAACTATTTAATAAAAAATTAATTAATTAATAATTCAACTGGTTGAGCATTCGTTTTTTTTTATTCGAAAATTAAATTTTCATATTCAATTTTAACTGTTCCATTTTTAGTTTGAAACTTATATTTTCAAGTTCAAAATTTGTCTATTTAGTTAAAAATTCATCTATTTTGTGAAAAATGTGAATATTTTGTTTAAAGTAAAATTATTCTGTCGAAAATTTAATTATTTTTAGGTTTATCATTTTTGGTACAAAATCAATCTTTTTTATGTGAATATTAATCCTTTTAAATAAAAAAATCTGGCATATTTTTAGTTCGAAATAATCTTTTGTTGTTAAAAATTCTACTATTATTGAATGAACTATTATGTTAAAACTTCTTTTTTTTTGAAAATTCACCAATTTAGTTAAAAATTGATTTATTTTGTTAAAAAATCGTCTTTTGGTAGAAAATTTGTCTTTTGGTAACAAATTTATTTTCATGGATTAATATTCATTGTTGTATTTCAAAAACTCATCTTTTTAGGAAAAATGTAAATATTTTATTGAAAAATAAATTATTTTGTTGAGGAATCAACTATTTTGTTAAACTCAAGTTTTTTCGTTCCAAATTCAATTGTGTCTCATTGAAAGTTAATTATTGTTAATTTAAAAGTCTGCTATTACATTTTTGTCTTAGAATTCCCCTTTTTTAGTTAAATATTTTACCATCTTGTTGAATATTCGACTATTAGGTTGATTTTTTTTTTTTTTGGTAGAAAATTAACCTTTTTGGTTGAAAAATCATATTTGTAAGCTAAAAATTTATGTATTTGATAAAAAATTAACTACTTTGGCGAAAGTTTAATTATTTTGTTAATAATTCAATTTTTTTTAAGTTTCTTTTTTGGTCAAAAATTCTTCCTTTCGAATTGAAAATTTAACTTTCCTATAAAAAATTCGTCTTTTTGACTGAAAATTGAATCAATTTGGTCGAAATTTTTTTATTTTTATTACCATTTTTGATTGAATATTTATCTCTTTAGTTAAAAATCAAACTATTTGATTAAGTTCTTATGTATTTTGTTAACAAATTTTCGTTTTTGGCAGAAAATTAATTTTCTTATCTTAGTAGAAAATTAAACTACTTTTTTGAAAGTTAAATAATTTTGTTAAAAATTAATTTCTTTGGTTGAAAATTAAACTAATTTGTTAACACATTATTAATTTTTATGTTGAAAATAGGCTTTTTTACTTCAAATCTAACTATTTCAGTTGAAGATTCATCACTTTATTTGAAAATTCATGTCTGTGGGTTCAAATGTAACTTTTTTGTAAAAAATTAATTGTGATTAAAAATCTAGTTAAAAATTAAACTATTTTGTTAAAAAGTCGCTTATTTTTTTGTATTGAAAATTGATTTTTTAATTTTATATCTAATTATTTGAGTTGAAGATTCATCGTTTAGTTACATAATCTTTTTCGTTTCAAATGTAATTATTTTTATTGTAAACCAACTGTGTTCGATAAAAATTCAAACAGTGAGCGCATTTTCAAAATTTTTGAAATCACATTTTTTCCAGATTTAAAAATTCTATGGACAGTTATTCATAGCACTCCGAAATTTAAACAATTTATCCTCAGGAATTTTTTTTTATAAAAATGAAATTATCAGAGGTAGAGCAATTTGAAAATAAAAAAAATAAAAAAAATAGAATGAAAATTTTATGCCAAACAACGCATGATATGAAAAAAGGCAAGAAAAGGAAAAAATTGATTTTTGAAAGCCTAAATAGATTAATAACATAAGATCTTTTTTAATTTAGTCGAAAAGATAAAAATTCAAAATTGGATCGTACAAAAAATAATGAAAAATCCAAAAATTTTATTTTTTGGCTAAACTTTGCGAATTCGAAAAAAAATGAATAAGCTAAAATTGCACGCCCTAAAAAGATCTACTTTGTTATCAATCACTTTTCGACAAGCCGCACAGTTTTTGTTTTCATTCGTAAAAAACAACATTAAATAATAAAAAAAAAATTTTTTGACTAACGACACAAGCTACGAAAAAAATGATACTAAACTTGTTTATGCAAAAAAGAGTTACAAATTTTTAATAATTATTTTTTCTAGGATGCGCAGTTTTTGTTTCATTACGCAAAAGACAATAAAAATAAAAAATAATCTTTTGACAAGCAACACAACCTATGAAAAAAATAAATAGACAAAAGTTACTCTTCCGAAAAATACCGAAAACTCATTCAAAATTTTCATAATTAATTGTTGAAAGGACATGTAGTTTTTGCTTTAATCATAAAAAATAACATGAAAAATGAAAAAAATTAAATTGTTTTGAATTAAATATTTCTGAAAAAACGACACAAGGTACGAACAGTGGACTGTTGGGACAAAATCGAATACGAAGCACGAGATACGTGATAAGAATGTGTTCGTTAAAGCCGAAAGAGGTTTAACAAAAGAGAGTTCACAATCAAAAAATTGCAGAACGTTCTGTGCGCGAATGTGGGGGAATTGCAAAGACCGAGCGCGGAGTGCGGGAGCCATCAGTCGCGCCCAGTAGGTGCGCTCAAACTTTCGAGCTAAGTTCTTTTAACAGAAGAGAATTCACAATCACAAAATTACAGTGGTGGATGTTTTGAGTCTTAATTTTAAAAGTTTTGCCGAAGAATGTGCGAAAAACATAAAGTCCGAGCGCGTAGCGCGAGGTAAATACAGAGTCGAGCGGAAAGCGCGAGATAAATACATCAGTGAGCGCAAAGCGCGAGAACCAAACGGCGCGCGAAGGGAAGATCCCCACATAGCGGGCAGATTTCTAAAAATTAAAAATATAACTATTCCATTTTTTATTTCAAAGTATTGTAAGTTGATTCGTTTTTTTCTTCTAAAAAACTAATGTTTAAAATTGAAATTGTAAATATTTTATTTCTTGACTAAAATTTTAACTTTTTTTTTGAAAATTCAACTATTTTGGTAAAAAAATTCACTTTTTTGACTGTAAGTGGATAATGTTAGTCTTTAATCGAAACGTATATAAATTTTACTTTGTGTTAAAAAAAATGCCAATTGTTACAAAATGTTTGCAACCCCCCTCCTGTGTAAAACTTTCCGACGTGAGAGCAGCCCCTCAGAGTTTTAAATTGTTTTCGTTTTCTGTTTTGTAGACAGGGAACGCAGAGGAAGTGAGGGGAAATGATTAAAAGGTCAGTGGGTGAAAATTAGGGGAAAGGATGTAGGGGAAGTGAGGGGAAGGAGGAGGAGTACGGTAGGGGGAATAGGGGAAATGGAAGCAGAATAAGACGGGGGAAGTGAGCCAAGAAGTTGAGAAGTGAGCCAAGAAGATTAGGGAAAGTGAAGAAAAATGCGGAGAGGGGTAGAGAAAGTGAGGGGAAACGAGGAGAGGGAAGTTTGCAACATGATGACAGGAAAAATAGGAGCAGTAATGGGAAAGAAGGGTAGAGGAAGTATGAGAAGTGGTGCGAAATGAGGGGCAAGTGAATGTTGGGGAAGTAGGGGAAGTTAGAAGGAAGTAGAGGGGGAGTATAAGAGGAAGAATTTTGAGAAGGGATAAGAAGCAAAGCTTGGAGTGGGGGGAGGTGAAGCAAGGCTTGAAGTGGGGGAGGTGAAGTAAGGATGAGAGGGGAAGTAGGGGCTTAGAGGGGAAGTAGGGGCTCAGAGGGGAAGTAGGGGAGAAGTTGGAATGACTCAAAGGTTATGGGTCTTTATGAAAAAAATAATTTGAATTTTTTTTTCGTATTCAGGGAAACAGTTCGATTAGGGTTCAAGAAATCGAATTCTGTCGATTGGTGGCATGTAGAGCGTGAAACGCACAGCGTGCGTCAGACATCAAACGCCCTGGAACGGCCTTTGATCAAACTCTGTCATTCAGATGACTCTTGTCGCGGTCCAGCGATTCGTACTGGCGGTGTTAAAAAGTTCATCGTCCGTTAAAATTTTCAATTTTAAATTGCGTTATCCACTTTTGCTCTCCATTGAAGTTTCTTACTTTTCATTCACTCACAAAGAGATGATCAGGATTCGGATTTTTTTTTCAATCTCATAAATTTCCTACTGAGAGTCCCTTCGATGAATAGTAAATTGACAAAATATGTATTATTTTGCCAATGGAGACCCGTTTTCGAAATTAAAAAAAAAATTTAATTTTTGGCTTGAAAATTCAGCAAGTTTGGTAGAATTTTTATTTAAAAGTTAAAATATTCAGTTTAAAAGTTATTTATTTGATTCGAAATTTATTTTTTTTTCGAGTATTTTTTCGTTGAATATTCCACTAATTTGTTCAATTTAAGTGATTTGTTAAAAATTTATTTTTAGGATTTAACTATGTCATTTTTAAAAAGTAATTTCTTTCTAATTGAAAATTCAAACTATTTGATTAAAAACTGATTTTTTATGATTGTTCTAAATTTTTTCTGATTAAAAATAAATAATTTTGGTGTTAAAATATCAACTATATTACGTTTTTAAGACTTATTGTTTTAAATAAAAAATTGCATTCCATGGATTGAAATTCAACTATATGGTTGAAAGTTTATTTTATGAATTAAAAAAAATACTTTTTCAACTGAAAATGCAAATATTCAAGTTTTATTGAAAATTCATTCTGTTTGGTTGAGAATTCAAATATTTTTCTTATCTTTTCTGGTTATAAATGTATCTATTTGATTGAACGTTAATATTATTTTGTTGAAAATTTAAATATTTTGTGGAAAATCCATCTTTTTTCGTTGAATTTTTAAATGTTTTTTTAATACAAAAATTAAAATCTTTTTTGATTAAAATATCAACACTTTGGTTGGAAATTTCATTTTTTTTGTTTGTTGCAACTTTATTTGTAACTGAAAATTTAACTATTTAATTTTTAGTTGAAAATTTGTCTTTCTTTGGTAGAAAACTCAACTATTTGATTGAAAATTTATTATTCGATTGGAAAATCGTGTTTTCTGGTTGAGATCAATCTTTTTCTAATTTAAATTAAAAATATTTTTGAGTTGATAAATCATTTCTTTGGTCAAAAATTGAAATATTTGTCTTCAGCTTATTCGTTTATTCATAAATGAAACGGAATTTAATTAATAATTACAATTTTTCAGGATAAAATATCAACTATTACATTTTTCGTTGAAAAAAACAAACATATCTTTTTATTGAAAATTCAACTACTTGGTTAAAACCTTAACTATTTTGTTAAAAATGATTTTTTTTGTTTAAAAATTTAAATATTCTATTTTTGGTTGAAAATTTATCTTATTAGCTGAACAATTGATTTTTTTGTTTCAAAACCTAAATTTGTTAACTAAGAATTCAGCTACTCTATTTTTGGAAAATTAATTTTTCTTAGTTGAAAATTAAACTGTATTTGATTATGAATTCATGTATTTTATAAAAAATGTGTCTGATTTGATTAAATTTAATTGTTTATTTATTAAAAATTAAAATATTTCTTGTTGAAATATCAACTATTACATATTTTGTTAAGAATTTATATATATTTTTTAAATTTAACTACTTCGTTGAAAATTCAACAAGTAGGTCAAAAGTTGAACTACTTTGTTAATAAAAAATTCTTGAATAATTTATTAACTTGAAAATTTAACTATTCTATTTTTGGCAGAAAATTGATCGAATTTAATTAAAAATCCAACTATTCAATTGAAAATTCATCTAATTTGTTAAAAAAACAATTTTTTTACTCAGAAAATTTCGTAGTAAATTTTTAATTAAAAAATTTATCTTATTTAGTTGAAAATTCTACTATTTGATTAAAAATTCACCTATTTTGTTAAGAATTCTTTTTTTTTTGAAGATTCATAATTTTTGTTCAAACATTACCTCTTTAGTTGAAAATTCAACTATTTTGTTGAATTTCGTTTTCTTTTTCAGTCCAGAAATTAATATTTCTAAATAAAAATGTAACTACTCAATTTTTGGAAAATTAATTTTTCTTAGTTAAAAACTAAACTATTTTGTTTGAAGGTCATGTATTTTGCAAAAAATGTATCTCATATGTTTTAATTCAATTGTTTTTTATTTAAAATTAAAAACATCTTTTTCTTGAAAGATAAAAAAATTACATTTTTTGTTGAGAATTAATCTTTTTTGGTTGAAAATTCGACTACTAGGTTAAAATTTGAACTGCTTAATTAAACATTAATTTTTTGGTGAATATTTGTCACATAAATTGAAAATTCCTCTTCTTGATTGAAAATCAATTTTTGAATAAAATTTTTATACCTGAAAATTTAACTATTCTATTTATGGCAGAAAATTTATCTTACTCAGTTAAAGAAAAACAAAAAAATATTTTGATCAATAATTCATCTATTTTGTTAAAAATTAATTTTTTTGAAGAGTTTCAAAAATTAATGTTTGTAATTAATTTTTGAATAAAAATTCATTTTTTTCAGTTGGAAATTATACTATTTTTTGGTAATACATGTATCCTATTAATAATTTCTCTTCTTCAATTAAATTCAATTGTCTTTTTATTTAAAATAAAAATATTTTTTGGTTGACATATCAGCCATTAACCATTTTTGTTAAAGCGTATTTTTTCAACTTAAAATAAAAAATTCAAGTCTGGTTGAAAATCGAAGTATTGCCTTGAAATGTTTTTATTTTTATTTGAAATGAATTAAATCAATCAATTAAATATTAATCTTTTTTATTAAAAACTCATTAAGCCGATCAGAAATTTATCTATTTGTTAAAAATTAAATAAAAATGTTCCAAAACACTTTAACAATAAAAATCCTTTAAATCTCTTGATCTGATTGAATCGGAAGACCATCATCTAATTAAATTTGATAAAATCGAGACTCTGGAATTATATCTCTTTTCTAATTGTAAATTCAACAAGTAAACATTACAAGACATCAAGACAAAATATCAATCTTATCTTTCGATAAGCGTGCAGTCCAGCAGAGACCAATTGATGCAACGCAAAAGTGCACTAAAATTAACTTTTTTTTTATCAGCAACATAATCGAAAGTGACAAAATGATTAATAATTGTGTTATGAAATGCGTTGTATTTACTGAGATTTCTTATCTCTAACTTGAATCTTTTTTAACAACAATCGTAAATTATAAATTGACAAGAAAAATAATAATAATAATAAATTGATAAATTAAATTTATAATTTAGAAAATAAATAGTTTTCATATTTATTTAGGAAATTATGTTAATTGGTACTTCTAGGATATAATAATTCTTAGTGGGTCATTCCGCTATTATTGATGATTTCATAATGTTATATCTTATCAAATCAAATTATGTCAGAATCGAGAATTTGACGAAGATACGATCCAAATCAATTTTTCGATATCAGGGCCCAATTAAATAATTTCCTTTTAAAATATTTATTTGTGAAAATCGATTAAAAAGCAAGAAAAAATAAATTTATGGAGTTATTGTTTAATAATAATTTTTCGTCACAATGTTATCAATTTGGCAATGAAAATTTTACATGACTAATTTTTCGGATGATCGTATAACATTTTTAGCATAGAGACTTTTATAAACGGAAATCAAACATTTATTTAAACTTAAAACTAAAAATTTGCAAAATTTTTTATTTCAACTGAAAAAGATAAACTTTCTATTATAAAAGAATAATTTTTAATCCGAAAGGACGAATTTTCAAGGAAAAAGTTTAATTTTCAAACAGAAACGATGCCTTTTTGACAAAATAGTTTATTTGTTGATAAAATAATTAATTTTTTTTTAATGTTGAATTTCCAATCCGATGCTGGAATTTTCTACCTGCAAAGATCATTTTTCAACCAAATATTTTGAATTAAAAAAAAACAGTTGATTTTTTTTACCCTTCGGCTGGACATTTGACTATTTTGTTAAAAATAATTATCAATAATTTTTAACAAAATATTTCATTTTTAATCAAAGAGATGAATTCTTAAGCTACTTCTATACATTCTGAATCAAAAAGTCGAATTTTAAAACAAATAATTAAATATTTAAATAAAAAATCAGTAAATGCATTTTTAACTAAAATGATAAAATGCAAAGAAAATGAATTTTTAAATATGTATGTATTTCACATTTGAACCAACAAATACAAATCTTCTACAAAAAATATAAAAGTTCAATTTTGAATAAAAACAAAAACCAATTTTCTAAAAAAAAATCAAATTTCCCAAAAAAAATAGTGACATTTTTAAAAATAGATATACATTTTTGACTAAAATATTAAAATGCAAAAAAAGAAGAATTTATAATTATGTATGTATTTAAACCAAAAGACCAATTTTCAACCAAAAAGACGAATTTTCTGCAAAGCAGTTGAATTTTCAACCCGAAAATTTTTTTTTTTACGAAAAAGGCTTATTTTAAGCAAATAAAAATTTTTTAGTACAGAAAAGAGTTATCTCAATTTGTTAATTTTGGGATAAAAAAAATTTTCTGTAAAAAAGATAAATGTCCAACCTACACAAAAAATCGGAATCCGAAGAAATAATTTTTAAACTACAAAAATAATTTCTACCAAAAGGATTAGTTTTTAACAAAATACATGAATTTTCAACAAAAGAAATTAAAAAGTTTAATTTTCAGTAGAAAATTATTTTTAACAACAAAAATACGAATTTTCTCAAAATAGTCCAATTTTTCTAAAAATAAAATGATAAATCTGAAACCAAAATAAACCCATTTTTAACCAAATATAATAATAAGAATGACGAAATTTTCACTTAAAATATTAATTTTTATGCTAAAATCGAAAAATTTCATTTTAGTTTATAAAACTAATTTGGAAAAATTCTTTTCTAACGAAATAGTTTAATTTTTGAATAAAGAAATAAATTTTTTGAAACAAAAAATATTTTGAACTAAGTGTTTAAACTTTAAACCCAAGCAGTTGAATTTTTAATTAAAACCAATCAATTTTGAACCAAAATTGAATTTCTTGAAATTTTAGTTAAAATATTATTATTTTTAAAACAAAAATTAAAAAAGTAGTCAAGCTTTTAAATAATAAAATGATTTTTTAACTTCAATTACAAATCTTTTACAATAAAAAATATATTGAATTTTTAAATAAAATATAAATTTTTAGCAAAAATGTTGGTTCTCTACCAGAAGAAAAAAACAAATACAATTTTTTATAAAAAAATGAAACAACTTTAAATTTATTATCCTTGATAGAAATTTAAAATATATCTTATAGAAATTCGAAATATAGCTGAATTTATAATTTTCAGTTTAAAAAATTACGTTTGAACCAAATTGTTCGATTTTCAGTTAAATCATTAATTTTCCAGAAAAAAAGAGACATTTCAGCGATAAATGGCATAGTTTAAAATTAAAAAAAAATAGTTTTATTAAATTTTTTTTTTTTATAACAAAAATAATGGAACTTAATCAAATAAGACAAATTTTCAACAGAATACATGAATTTCTAGCCAAATAGTTGAATTTTTAACTAAGAAAAATGAGTTTTCACCCAAAAATTGATTATAAAAATTAATTTTTGAAACAAAAAATGAAACGATTTTTTAACAACATTGTTAAATTTTTCACCAAATCGATGATTTCTTAACTGAAATTTTAAATTTGCAAAAGCAAAAAAAAATACACGCTAAATAATATAAAATGTCTACCATAAATAAAATAGTTAAATTTGTAGGTAAAAAAAATTGTTGATTTTTCAACCAAAAATATGAATTTTAAATTTAAGTGATAAATTTTTTAACAACAAAAAAATAATCATTTTGAACAAAGTAGTTCAAATTTAAACCCAAGTGGTTGAATTTTTAATTAAAAACAATCAATTTTGAACCAAAATTGGACTTCTTAAACTTTTAATTAAAAGATTATTTTTTAAACATAACAAAAAATTAATAAAGTAGTTACACTTTCAAATAAGCAAATGAATTTTTCAAAAAAAATTACAAATCGTTAACAAACAAAATTTTGCAATACTAAAAAACGAAATATTCATTAAGATACTTAAATTTTCTGCAAAGAAAAATACTTTTTAACATCATTTTTTTATTTTCGTACGAAAAAAAAAATTTTGAACTGAAAATAAAAGCTTCAGGAGAAGGGAAATAAAAAAAGAAATAGAATCTTTTATAAACAAACGGTCTACTGGAAAAATTAGCCCTAACCAATAAAATTCCTTGACTCTTCCCTGCTTTTCACGTTTTTCTTGACCTACCATCATCCTGAATATTATAGAAATTATTTGTGTTAAATAATTTTTTTTCCAGTTCCAAACAATAGATAATAGTGCATCATAATTTAATTAAGAAATTATGATTAAATATTTTTATACAAAACCTACAGTCTTATAAGAAGCTGAATACCAATAAATATCGTACATCACTCGTAGGGTTAGAGAGGTATTCACGTGCAGCACAAAGTAAATTAATATATTATAAAATGATGAAATGGTCAATGAGGAAAAGTAGCAAATAATCTTTAGGTCATTAGAGCACAAATTTAGCCTTGAAACAAATTTGTCATATCAGTTATTGAATGTTTTGACTGATATTTCAATCACTCAATCAAGAGCTGATAATTTTGGATCATCTTTCATCTTAATCGATTTCTTTTAAAAGGAGTTATGAATAAACGAGAAATTCTTTTTTTATGAAAAAAACATAAACACACGCTACTGAAACTTACTCAAGTAAAAAAAATTACAGTTGAGTATTTATTTAATAATTTGTTTACAACCATTTTTAATTTAAATATTAGCGAAAACCCTTTTTAAATATCACTACGAACTCACTTCCGATAGAACTTCTTGAAAAAAACGAAAATTTCCCCGAAGAAACTTCCCTTTAGGGAGTTTTGAAATCTATTTGTTATAAACAATTGAATATGTAAAATGTTAAAAATCTGACTTGGCCGAAAACCATTTTTGAAATTGTATTATTTATTGTGTTCAGTGGGAAAGAGGAGATGAAAAACTAGATAGAAAATAAAAATTGAAATTTGTTGATACAATTGGTTATAACAATAGTAATTGTCGACGTCTGAGAATAAGTCGTGACTAATTATAAGTTTGATACAAACTAAACTAGAAGGCATTTTAAGAAATAAATCTGTGATTTTAACACTTGCACACTATTTATTCAAAGATTTATTTATACGAATTGTTTATAACAATTAAATTTATATTTACTCAATTATTTATGTTTTGTAAATAGCTATGGATTAATTCCAATCAACTGAAAGTGTTTAAAAATAATTCTCTCAGATAAATAATTATAATTTTAATATCAAGTTAATTTTTTAAGAGACAGATTAATCTTTTACAAAATTGTTCGATTTTTTAACCCATACGATTAATGTTCTACCCCCATAAAACCAAATTTTAGAAGAAAGATAAATTTTCAACCAAACAGGTGAAATTTCAACTACAGAATTGATTTATTTTATTTATTATTTAAAACAAACAGAAAACAATCAATGAAATATGTTATATTCAATATTTGAACAAAAAACAGTTTAATTTTTAATAAAAACAAAAAAAAAATTTGATACAAAAAATGCTGGAAAGAATGAAAAAAAAAATTTATAAAAAAAATTAGAAAAAAATGTATGGTAACTCTCCATGAATTGTCCAAAATTGAATTTAAAATGTCACAAAAATTTTGGAAATTTTCGGTCTTTTATGGTAATTTTACAAATAAATATGGTAACTTTCAATAAATTACGTAACATTTATTTTTATAAATTTCCAAAAATTTCAGGAAATTTTCGGGATTTTTAGGTAATATTACAGATAAATATGGTCACTTACATTAAATTAAACAACATTCATTTTTTTAAATTACTATAAAATCAGGACATTTTTGGTAATTTAAGGTAATCTTACAGATAATTTATGGTAACTTAAGATGAATTGCCCAAAATTCATTTTTTTTAATTATCACAAATTTACGGAAATTCATAAAAAATCTCGGTCATTTAAGGTTTGCGGTAAATTTAACAAATTTACGGAAATTTATGAACATTTTGGGTCATTTCATTTCGGTCAATTTGAGATAATATTACAGGTAATTTATGGTAACTTAAAATAAATTACCCCAAAATTATTTTTTTTTCAGTTTCCACAAATTTCCGGAAATTTCTGAAATTATTCGATCATTTATAGTAATTTTACACGTAAATATGGTCACTCACAATAAATTGCCCAACAATAATTTTTTTTAATTTTCCATAAATTTCAGGAAATTTATGAAAATATTCCGTAATTTAAGGTAATCTTACCAGTAATTTATGGGAAATTAAGATAAATTACCTAGAATTCATATTTGAAAATTACATAAATTTTCGGAAATTCATGCAAATTTCCTGTTATTCATAGTAATTTTACAGGTATATATGGTAAGTTACCATTAATTACTCATACATCATTTTTTTTAATTTCCATAAATTTCAGGAAACTCATGAAAATTTTCAGTAATTTTAGGTAATATTACAGGTGCTTAAAGGTAACTTAACATAAATTACCCAGAATTCATTTTTTTTAATTTCTATAAATTTCCGGAAATGTACGAACATTTTCGGTTATTTATGGTAATTTTGCAGGTAAATATGGTAAATTACTATAAATTACCTAATATTCATTTTCTTAATTCCAGAAAATTTATGGAAATCTTAGGTAATCTTAGAGGTAATTTATTCTAACTTAAGATAAATTAATCAAAATTCATTTTGAAAAATTCCATAAATTTCCGGAAATTTTAGGTGATTTGTTCAGTTATATGGTAACTTTCCATAAATAACCACCAAATTCTATTATTTGCAACCAAAATTTTCTCACTATTTTCAGGGTGAGCTGGCTTATAATCGTAAAATTCGAGCTTAACGATGTATAATTTTCATTATTCACCTGTGTCGTTACTTTTCAGTCCCTAGGGAGTAAAAAGTACTTTTTCACCCTAGGGAGCAGAAAGTAAAGCAAAGTCCCATCCCACAGACGTAAAAAAGTGTGTAAAATCATGCATTTGCCATAAAAAATTTGTTAAAAAAAAGGTTTTAAAAACAAAAATATATACAAAAAATGTGATAAAAAAAATGTTTGGAAAACATTTTTGGCGCTTTTGTGCTTCTTCTTTGCCAAATGTTGGCGCTTATCCTCTTTGGTAAATTCAATCTTTGGCGACTGTGCCAATTTTTATGTATCGGGCGTAAAGTTTTATATAGCGGGCGTAAAGTTTAATGTAACAGGCGTAAACTGTCATGCTGGCCCGGTGGGTCTGACAAAACAAAATTTTCAGAAAAATATTAAAATTTGCAATAAAAAAATTGCATTTTGAATTAAAATATTTATTTTTCAACCAAGAAAATTAATTCTCTAAAAAAAAAGATGAATTTAAACAACAATTCTTTTAAAAAGATGTAAATCAATCTATCGTCTGCAATAATCTTTCTTTTACATTAATTTCCTCAAATAAAAAAAGTCTAAAGAATTGAAATAAAAGGAGTTTGGGTAAGCTTCAGTGTCACATGATATTCCGCAAGGGGGGGGGGGGCTCATCAAAATGACAAAAATTGTCAAGGGAGGCATAAGTGTATCAAAAATCACTGAAAACAGCACCTTTGTTTAAAACCTTTTTAAACAATCACATTTTTTAAAGTTCTGCAATTTTAATTTAAAAAATGAAGGGTCCTATCCGAAAACCGAAAAACACCTTTGAATTCGTCACGAAAATATCTAACGAAATTGTTTTTTAACAATTTCAAAAACACTTTTTTAAACAATTCTATTATTTCCAAGTATCAGGGATCGAGGGTTACTCACGAAAAACATTGAAAATCATCTTCTTCCGGTCGAAAAGGGCAATATCCGGTTAGAAAGAACACATAGCAGAGTATCGCGAAATTTGGCAAACGCGTTACGGAATACTGCCGAAACTGAGAGGGATTTCTCCTGAGCACTCAATGCGGGTTCAGCCGCTATCTAACTGGGTCCCTCGTAATCGGACCTCATTATCATTTAGAAGGCAGACAATGTGGAAATCCAAATGCTTGATCAAATGTCTGCAGAGTCATTCTGAAATTGGCCGAGTAGCCAATCAGAGGCGGCGTGGTGGGGCGTGTCACAGGTGTGTACAGTGACACCTGACACTGACACTAAGTAAACAATGATTAGCGATCATACTCCTCAACTAGTGATAAAATAATTAATAATCTTCCCTTTTGCAATTTTACTCAGGATATCTTTCGAATGACCGAAAATTTCATTCATTTTCATCCCAAAACTCAAATTCAAAATTAATTCAAAATTAATTTTTAACGAGTCCAATTTTGGGGATTCCGATGGTTCCTTGTTTGCAGTTACGTCAGAGTGTTTGAATAGCTTCATCTTCATTACAATGACAAAATCTTTAATAAAACTCGGTTGCCGGTTTTCACCTGTTTTTTAGCAATTGTAACCAGAAGCCGTTGAAACTCTTTTTGGGGGAGAGGGCATGCGCATTGACTTAAAATGTTAAATGGAATCATTTGTACATTGTTTAATAATATTATACTATTTGAAATTTGTTACATTAATCATCAATAAGATTAGGAAGATTTCACAAAGATTTCAGTGATTCCACAAAGATTAAAAAAATTTCACCAAATATTTCACAAAGATTTCCAAGAATTTAAAAAAGATTTCATAACGATTTCAATTCTTTCACAAAAATGTCGTGAAGATTTCAGATGGATTTCAAAAGGTTCATAAAATTTTTTATAATTTTTTCAAAGGTTTCTAAATAATTGTTAACATTTCGCAAACATTTTCGATAGATTTAAAAGACTTCAATTGTTTTCCAACGATTTCACAAATTTCACAAATATTGCCAAATATTTCCAATATCTTGCAATGATTTCCAAGGATTTCAAAAATTTAAATGATATCACAAAGATTTTAATTATTTCCCTACGATTTCGCGCAAATTTGGAAGGTTTCTCAAAGATTTCCGATTTCGTCAAGATTTCAAATATTTCAGAAATATTCCACAAAGATTTTAATGATTTCACAAACATTATAATGATGTCACAAAGATTTAAAAAATTTTACCAAAGATTTATTTCACAAAGATTTCCAAGTATTTAAGAAAGATTTCACAATGATTTCAATGCTTTCACAAAAATTAAATTAAGATTGCAGGTGGATTTCAAAAGGTTCACAAAGATTTCAATGACTTTTTTAAGTCTCAAAATAATTGTTAACATTTCGCAAACATTTCCGATAGATTTAAAAGTTTTCACAAAGATTTCAGTGATTTCACAAAGATTAAAAAAATTTCACCAAATATTTCACAAAGATTTCCATGTATTTAAAAAAGATTTCACAATTATTTCAATGCTTTCACAAAAATTTTCATAATTTTTTCAAAGTTTCCTAAATAATTGTTAACGTTTCGCAAACATTTCCGATAGATTTAAAACAATTCAGTTGTTTTCCAACGATTTCACAAATTTCACAAATATTACCAAATATTTCCAATATCTCACAATGATTTTCAAGGATTTCAAAAAGATTTCTCAAAGAATTCAA
>NC_046665.1:120503874-120511807 GCF_010883055.1 Belonocnema kinseyi | reverse complement strand
ATTTGGATGGTTTCATAAAGCTTTCCTATTGATTTAAAACATTTCACAAGGATTTCAATAATTTTTCAAAAATGCTTTTAAAAAATGGCGTAAAGATTTCAGGTAGATTTTAAATGGTTCACAAAGATTTCAATGATTTTAAAAAAAATTCCAAAATAATTGTTAACATTTTACAAACATTTCCGATAGATTTGAAAGGTTTCAATTGTTTTCCAACGATATCACAAACTTCACAAATATTACCGAATATTTCCAATACTTCGCAATGATTTCAAAAATTTAAATGATACCACAAAGTTTTTTATTATTTCCCAACGATTTCGCGAAAATTGGGAAGATTTCTCATAGGTTTCCGATTGATTTAAAACATTCTTAAAGGATTTTAATAATTTTCCAAAAATGTCACAAATATTACTAGATATTTCTACAATTTCGCGAAGATTTAAAAGATTTCAAAAATATTCCACAGAGATTTCAATGATTTCACAAAGATTTAAAAATTTTCACCAAATATTCCACATAGATTTTCGACTATTTTTTAAAGATTCCTAAATAATTGTTTGAATTTCGCAAACATTTCCAATAGATTTAAAAGATTTCAATTGTTTTCCAACGATTTCAGAAATTTCACAAATTTCACAAACATTGCCAAATATTTCCAATATCTCACAATGATTTTCAAGGATTTTAAAAATATTTCTCAAAGATTTCAATGATGGCAGAAAGATTTTAATTATTTCCCGAAACTTTCGTAAAAATTTCAAAGATTTCGCAAAGCTTTCCGATTGATTTTAAACATTTCACAAGGATTTCAATAATTTTCAAAAAAGATTTCAAAGATTTTAGAAATACTTCACAAAGAATTCATGATTTCACAAAGATTTAAATGATTTCATAAATATTTAATCGATTTTCCAAAGATTTCTCAAATTTCATAAAGATTTCAGGAATATTTCAAAGGTTTTACAAAGATTTTAATGCTTTCTAAAAGGATTTTATGATCGTACAAAGATTTTCTAAAATTTTTTAGTGTTTCGCAAAGATTTCCGATACATTTCAAAGATTTTACAAAGTTAAAAAAAATCACAAATAATTCCAAATGTTTCAAATATTCCACAAAGAATTTCAAAGATTTCAATGATTTCCCCTAATTTCGATAAGATTTACAAATATTTCACCAAAATTCAATAATTTTTTAACGATTTCAATGGTTTCCTACAGATTTAAATATCAAAACCAAATATTAAAAAAAAATTCACAAAGATTTGAACAGTTTCCCTAAGATTTCACTACGATTTCCGATAGATTACAAATATTTCACAAAGATTTCAATAATTTCATTAAGATTTAATTTTTTTTGACAAATATTGTCAAGTATTTCGCAAAGATTTCCAAAGATTTCTAAAGATTTTAGAAAATTATCATAATGATTTCAACGCTTTCACGAAATTGTCGTAAAGATTTCAGTTAGATTTCAAAGATTTCAAAAGGATTTCAAGAATTTTCCCAAAGATTTCGAAAATATTTAAAATATGTCAATTGGTTTCCAAAGATTTCACAAATTTCATCAATATTACCAAATAATTATAGTCTCTCGCAATGAGTTCCAAAGATTTCACAAAGATTTCAATTAATTCAAAAAAACTTTAATAATTTCCCAGAGATTACTTGAAAATTTTGAAGGTTTCGCAAAGATTTCCCATTTATTCAAAGAATTTCAGAAGGATTTCGATAATTTCTTGAAAAATTTGAAAAATTTTACAAATATTACCAAATATTTCTCATACTTCGCAAAAATTTCCAAAGATTTCAGAAATACTTCACGATAATTTCATGATTTCACACAAATTTAAATGATTTCAGAAAGATTTCATTGATTTTCCAAAGATTTTACAAAGATTTTAATAATTTTCCAAAAATTTCCGATTGCTTAAAAATATTTCACAAGGATTTCAATACTTTTCTATAGATTTCAAAAATTTCACAAATATTACCAAATATTTCGGCAAGATTTCAAAAGATTTCAGAAATATGTAACAAAGATTTCATGATACCAAAAATATTTTTATGATTTCATAAAAATTTCACAAATATTTACAAAAATGTCAAATATTTCGTGAAGATTTCCAAATACTTTAGAAAGATATCACAAAGATTTCAATTCTTACACCAAAATTTCGTAAAGATTTCAAGTATATTTCGAAAATTTTACAAAGATTTTATTACTTTTCAAAAGATTTCGCAAAAATTGTTAAGGTTTCGCCAAGATTTTCGATAGATTTAAAAGGTTTCACAATTCTTCAATGAGTTTCCAAAGATTCAATTAGTTTCACAAATATTACAAAATATTTCAAACATACCGCAGATTTTTTCAAAAATTTCACAAAAATTTCAACGATTTTACAAAGTTTTTCAAAATTTCACAAATATCACAAAATATTTTAAAAACATTACAAAATATTCCAAAGATTTCCCTAGATTTAAGAAAGATTTCGGAAAGCTGTCAAAAATATTTCACAAAGATTTCATGATATGAAAAAGATTTAAATGAATTTACAAAGATTTCACAAATTTCACAAATATTACCAAATATTTTTAATATTTTTCAAAGATTAACAAATACTTTAGAAAGATTTCACAAGGATTTCACTACTAACACAAGAATTTCAAATTTTTCGCAAATCATTCGTATGGGTTAAAAAAATTTCACAAAGATGTTAATAATTTCATGAATATTATTGATTACTTTGAAAATATTTCAAAGATTTTCAAAGATTTCTCTAAAATTGTAAATATTTTCCCAAGATTTCACAAAGATTTTAAATAGTTTGCAAAGATTTCAAAAAGTTCACAAACATTATTAAATATTTCAAAGATTTTACAAAGATTTTTAAAGATTTCAGAAAGGTTTCTTACAGATTTCAACGATTTCCCCAAGATTTCAAGAAACTTTCAAGGATTTCACAAAGATTTCAGATAGATATCCAAGAGTGCACAAAAAAATTCAATGATTTCCCAAATATTAAAAAAATGTCACAAACATTTCAGATAGATTTCAAAGAATGCACAAATATTTCAAGGATTTTATAAGATTTCTATCATTTAAAAAATGTAATCAAATGTTTTACAAAAATTTTTTGAAGAATACCAAAGATTTCAATATTTCAACGCTTACACAAAAATTTCAAAAATGTCATGAAGATTTCAAGTAGATTTCAAGGAGATTTTAAGTAGATTTCAAAGATTTCACAAAGATTTGATTAATTTCCCAAACATTTCGCAAAATTTTTTAAGTTTTCACCAAGATTCTCCATAGATTAAAAAAATTTCACAAAGACTTCGATGAGTTTTCCAAATATTTAATTAATTTCACAAATATGACAAAATATTTAAATGATTTCAGAAATATTTTCGAAATTTCACAAATATTACAAAATATTTCAAATATTTTGCAGATTTTAAAAAATTTCACAAAGATTTCAATGATTTCAGAAATATTTTTAAAATTTCACAAAATTTACCAAATATTTTGCAGATTAAAAAAAGTTTCACAAAGATTTCAATGATTTCAGAAATATTTTTAAAATTTCACAAAATTTACCAAATATTTTGCAGATTAAAAAAAGTTTCACAAAGATTTCAATGATTTCAGAAATATTTTCAAAATTTCACAATCATTACAAAATATTTCAAAAACATTACAAAATATTTCAAAGATTTCCCTAGATTTCACAAAGATTTCGGAAAGCTTTCCGAAATATTTCACAAAGATTTCATGACTTCAAAAAGATTTAAATGAATTCACAAAGATTTCACGAATTTCACAAATACTACCAAATATTTCAAATATTTCGCAAAGATTTACAAATACTTTAGAAATATTTCACAAAGATTTCAAGGTTTACACAAAAATGTGTAAAGGTTTCCACTAGATTTCAAAGAATTCAGAAACTTGTTAATAATTTCATAAATATTATCGAATATTTTAAAAATATTTGAAAGATTTTCAAAGATTTCGCTAAAATTAAAAAAATATTTCCCAAAGATTTTACAAAGATTTCAAAAAGTTCAGAAAACTTATCAAATATTACAAATATTTCGCGAAGATTTTTAAAGATTTCAGAAAGGTTTCTTAAAGACTTCAAGGATTTCCCCAATATTAAAAAAATTTTACAAACATTTCAGATAGATTTCAAACAGTGCACAAAAATGTCAAGGATTTTCTAAAGATTTCAATAATTTCAGTAATATAATCAAATATTTAAAAAATATTTCGCAAAAAATTCCAAAGATTTCAAAAAGATTTCACAAAGATTTCGATAAATTTCCCCAAGGTTTTACAAAAATTTCAAATATTTCGGAAAGATTTCAGACAGATTTCCAAGAGTGCACAAGGATTTTAATAATTTCCCAAAGATTTGAAAATTTTTAACAAAGTTTTTGGATAGACTTAAAAGATCTCAATTATGTCACAAAAATCTGAAATGGATTTCAAACAGTGTAGAAAGATTTCTATAGTTTCACAAATATCATCTGATATGTCAACAATATTTTTCAAATATTTCGCAAAGACTCCCAAAGATTTAAGAAAGATTTTACAAAGTTTTGGACGACTTCCCAAATATTAAAAAAACTTCACAAATATTTTTTAAATATTGCGGATACATTTTAAAAAATTTTAAAAAAAATTTAAAGATTTCTTAAAGATTTCACAAAGATTTTAATTGTTTCGCAATGATTTCAATGACTTTCTCAAGATTAAAAAAATTTCAAAAATATTTTCAAAGATTCCTAAAGTTTCCATATAGATTTCAGAAATATTATGGAAAAATGTAAAATATTTCCAAAAGATTTCAAATATTTCGCAAAAAAAAAACGGAAAAAAATTAAAATTATTACTTTAAAATACAATTTTTTATCCTTGATGGTTGTGCAAAGTGCGTGCCACATATAGAATGTCCCTAATGACTATAGCCTGATTTTGCAGATATAAATAATATGAAATTATACCAAAACAATGATATTGCAAAAATAGTGCAAATTTCAATGTTTTCTTGAATTTCGTTCCATTGTTTGCAATTACGTCAGATACTGTTTAAGTAGCTTCATCTTTTCTACAATAACAGATTCTTTGATAATACTCGAGAGTCCGTTTCCACTTGTTTTTTAATAACATTAGCATCATAAATCGCGTTAAAGGTGCACGTGTAGCTTTTCGGTTTGAGCGAAAAAATAATTTTTAAAGAAAAATAAAGATATTAAATGTCAATTTATTTGTTATAAGTCAAGATAAAATTAAATTCTGAGATCTAAAAACAAGGAGATAAGTATCATTAGTTTGTTTTCGAAGTTAACGAAATATTATTTTGCTAAGCTTTTTAAGAAAATTCGAGAAGATTTTTAAAAATTTTGCAGCTAAGTCGAAGAAGAATTTGAAAAATTTCCTGCAAAAAAGAGACGAATTTTATAGCGAGATAGTTACATTTTCAACAAAAGGGATGAATTTTCAACTGAAAATACGAATCAGAAAACAAAAAATTATTTTTCAAGATATAAGTTTAATTTTTTATTTAATTTTAAAAATTGTTAACTAATTTTCAACAACTTGTTTCTTCACCGCAGGAGGTCACATTTTAATAAAAAAGACTAATTAACAAAAAAAATTCAATTCTCTGTCCAAAAATATGAAAGTTTAAGAAAAAAATTAATTCTAAACCAAATAGTTGCATTTCCAACCAAAATGATGAATTTTTATCTGATGAATATACAAACAAGACAATACAAATCTTCAGCAAAGTAGTTTAACTTTTAGCCAAGTATGTATTTTATGGAAAAAATTAATTCTCAACTAAAAAATAGAATAGTTGCTATTTCAACTAGAGAAGATTTTATTTTTATTTAAAATGAGGTCAATTCACACAAAAAATACGAATTTTTGACAAAATAGTTGAATCAATCAAAACAGTTTAATTTTTAATTCGTATTTTTAACCAAAAAAGATGACATTTCTACATAAAGAGATACATTTCTAAAAATGTTTTAAATCGATTCAAATTATTTCTAAAATTTTGAACACTCATTCTAAATTGGAAAAATTCCCGTAAAATCTCTTAGATTTTTTTGTTGCCATTGTTCGTAATATTTGAAAATTTGTTTTAAAAGTCAGTTTCAAAAATAAAATATTATTTGAACTTTTCCAATGAATCTTACAGAAAAATTATTTTTTAAACCTCTAAAAATTGTTCAAAATCTCGTTCTTTTTAAAATATTCCAAAATCTAAATTTCGTTTTGCATTATTTTAAATCTTTTAATGATTTGTATTATTTTTAAATCTTTACAACATTTTAATATCTTTATGAATAATTCATTCTTTTTTTGACAATTTTGGCATTGTTTCGAATTATTCTCAAATATTTTTTTGAACTAGAATTTTCAAAATAAAAAATCGTTATCAATTTTCCTAGGAATTAATATTTTTTGTTTAATTCTCTTAAAACTTCTTATAAATGTCTAAAATCTTCTATTTTAAAAGACTTCAAAAATTGAAATTTGAATTTAAAATTTTGAAATCTTCTCAAGATGTAAATTATTTTTGAATTCTTTAAAAACTTCAACAATTTCAAAATAGCTTTCAAATAATTTGAGTTTTTCAAAAATTTTCAAAATTATTGAGAAACTTCTTTTTTCGAAATTTGGAAAGATCGACATTTTGTTGTAAGTTTTTCAAATTTTGGAAATTTTTTAAGTAGTTTTAAAAATTATGGTTTTAATTTAAAATCTTGAAAAATTACAAGATTTTATGAATACTTCCAAGTTTTTCTCAAATTGTTTAAAATCTTGCAACATTAAAAATCTTTTCTACAATTTTCCGAGTCTGTTATGCCAAATTTGAAAATTTTTAAAAAATGCTTAAAAATCATTTTAAGTATTCTCTCAAAACACATTTTTTAATTCAACAATTATTATAAATATTTTTAGGAATCTTGAGATATATTTTTCATTGTCTTGACAATTTTGAAAATTCTTAAAAAGCTTCTTTTTAGGCATTTTTAAAATTTTACACTTTGTTTGAAAGCTTTCAAAATATTACAAAACTTCGAAATAACTTTAAAACTTACAAGTTTGTTTTAAATTTTGTAATCGGGCAAAATTTAACAATTTTGTTTCAAAATCTTCTATATTCTTTTTTAAAATATTAGCAAATCCTTGAAATGTTTTTCAATTTTCTGTTTTCTACTTTTTAACAAAAAAACTCATTTGAAATTTAACCAGGAATCTTAAATTTTTTTTTGTTTCTCTTGAAACTTTTCAAAATTCTTAAAAAGCTTCTTTTTTTGAAATCCTAAAAAAATTAAATTTTCTTTGAAATTTTTTAAATCTTCTCAAGAAAAAAACAATTATCAAGAATTATTAAAAAGTAAATTAATTTTAACAAAAAAAAACTAATATTTAACAAAATAGTTCATTTTTCAAATAAAATTAACAATTTTTCCAAAACAAAGACGAATTAATAACAAATTGAGATTTTTCAATGAAAAAAAAAAGGTTCATCTAAATTCTCTAAATTTTAAGTCAAAAGACGGATTTTCTACACCATAGTTAAATTTTCAACAGGAAAATTTGAATTTTAAAAATTTCAAACTAATTCAAATTTTAAACAAGTAAATTTTTTTAATCTTTTAAAAACACATACAATCTCTGAATATCATTATGAATAATTCAAAGTTTTTCTCAAACTGATTAAAATCCTGCTAAATTAAAAGCCTTTCTTAAAATTTTTGCAATTCTGTTTTGGCAATTTTTAAAAATGTTTTAAAATACTTTTAAGTTTTCTCTCAAAATAATTTTTTTTAAACAAAAATTATTTTGAATTTTTTTGGGAATCTTGAGATATATTGTACATTTTGTTGAAACTATCCAAAATTCTTGAAC
>NC_046665.1:120492760-120503774 GCF_010883055.1 Belonocnema kinseyi | reverse complement strand
TGTTTCTCTTGAAACTTCAAAATTTTTAAAAAGTTTGGTTTTTTGAAATACTAAAAAAATTCAACTTTGTTTAACATTTTTTGAAATCTTCTCAAGATTTAAGGTAATTTTAAATCTTTTGAAAACTTTTAAAATATGAAAATATCTTTATAAATAATTTCAAATTTTTCTCAAATTGTTTAAAATTCTGCAAAATTAAAAATCTTTCTTAACATTTTTGGAATTCTGTTTTGGCAATTTTTTCAAAATTGTTTTGAAGTCCTTTTAAGTATTCTTTAAAAATAATTTTTTTTAAACAAAAAATATTGTCAATTTCTCTGGGAATCTTGAGATATATTGTACATTTTGTTGTAACTTTTCAAAATTCTTGAAAAGCTTCTTTTTCCAAATTTTAAAAAATCTACATTCTATACGAAAGTCTTTCAAATCTTGTAAAACCTCAAAATAATTTTGAAACGTATAAGTTTTTTTTATTTTGTAATCAGGCAAAATTTAGCATTTTTTTCAAAATCTTCTATATTCTTTTTCCAAACATTTTAGGAAATCATTTAAAATCTTTAAAAATCTTTTTCAATTTTCTCTTTGCTTGATTCTCTTTAAACTTTTCGAATATTTAAAACTTCGTTTTTCGAAATCCTAAAAAAAATAAAAAAATTTAAAACAGTTTTTGAAATCTTCTCATGAATTTAAGTAATTTTGAATCTTTTGAAAACTTCAAAAATATACAAATATCTTTATAAATAATTTCAAGTTTTTCTAAAATTGCTTAAAATCCTGCAAAATATTAAAAATTATCCCGATTCATTTCGGACAATTTTGCAAATCTTCTAAAATATTCTGAAATCATTTTAAGAATTCACCTTAAATACATTTTTGTAAATAAAAAATTATTTTGAATTTTCCCAGTAATCTCACGAAATATTGTTCATTTTCTTAAAAATTTCGATAAAAGCAATTGAAATTTTCGCTTTTCTCAATATTGTTATTTTAAAATTTTTATTAAAAGCAAAAAGGAATTTTGCCTTTAATAAGTTTATCAAGGAAAAAATGTCAGAAAATGGTTGCTTATAAATTTTTCAAATTCAGTATCCTTGATAGCTTTCAATTTTTATTCTGCTGATGGTACTATATAATAATTGAAAAAATAACAACAAACTACAATACTAGAGATATTTAATAAAAAAACAATTCTGGAACTTGAAATAATATTTGTTTTGCAAAATTTCTGATTCTTGGAGAAGAATTTATTTTTCTGTGTAGATGCTCAGTCGTCACATAAGCGAAAAATACTGCCTTTCCAGAAGAGGAAGCAATGTTTAACTAATCATATATTATACAAATAAGAAAAATGTAGTACGTGCTGATTGTCATGATCGCTTCAAAAATTTATCATGTTTAATTGTTTATCTGTGGCTACAAGTATCTTATCTTAAAAATTAAAGTCTTCTATAAGCTCTTCATACACATCTTTGTGTCTTCCCAATTACTCAAGATTTTTTTTTTATTTCTAATGATTCAGAGGTCGTTAAAATTCATTTCCAGATACGTCTAAAATTGCATTTATCAAAATTTTCCACTCATTCTATGCAAAAAGCATAATAATATGAAACCTGGATGTAAAAATTTAATCACTTTTCAAATTTTATATTATGCCATATTATGACAATGAGTACTCTGAGGATTAAGAAACCAGTTCAAACTTGGTTTTGTTACATAAAAGAGTTCAGGATTGTGTAACTATTACCTTATCCTAGCACGCTGAAAAATATTTTTTTTATTTAAATAAAGTTTAGGTTTTGTAATGTAGGACAGTTTGTTGTTCCGAATTTTGATATCCAAGATCATAAGCGATATAATCAATTTTTCTCAGTGTTGGCAAAAAAAGAAAATAAAAAATATTGATCTAACTGATCTGAATCCATTGGACCTTTTTAATATTTTAAATAAATTATCGCTTAAGGGGGTAATTTCGGACATTCCTAAATTGATTATTTCAGTTATTCAAGTTAGTGTTAACCGGAACCTACGACGTGATGCATCAAAAGATTTTAGATTCTGGTTAAAACCAACTTTAGTAGTTTAAACTATCAATTTTATGAATGTCCGAATTTACCCCGAATGTTCCAAATTACCCCGTTTGATTGATTTCCCGAATTGACTTGAATTCAACTGAATTGGTTTTTGTAGCTAAAATTGATGTATGTTTCATATCTAAGTTTAGATACATGATAAAAATTGGAATCTCTTAAGAATATGACGATTTCTCTTAAAAGTAGAAATGAGTATAAAAAATAAATCATACTCTTTAAGCTTGGCTCAGTGGAGAAATTTTTCCATGATGATAAGTCGGAAATGGTTTATGATCAGAGACGAGCTGACTCAGATCAAGATTTGTTTATAAAATAACGAAAGGATGTCACACCTAATGATAACAACAATACGTAGATTGTTTGCTTATGATTGAACACGAGCCCCTCGAAATTTGCGGGAGTTAGTATGTGAGCACGAGGTGTTAAGGAGATATGAGAATAAGTGCCGCTAATGAGTTAAGAGATATGACATCGAACACAAAGCTATGTTCTCACGCTTCTGCATTTTGATAAGCGACTCGCAGAATCCGATACAGCCATTGAGGATGTTCTAGGTGTACAGTCAAGCTCAAGATTACTCATTTTTTAAAATTCAGTGATCATTTTATAAAATTAGAAAAAGAAATTATTATTAGCACTGTAAGTTGGAGGTGCGCGACGCATATGTAGAGAATAGCGACGCATATGTAGAGGTTAGCGACGCATATGTAGAGGATAGCGACGCATATGTATCAAAAGCGACGCATATCTAGAGAAAGCGACGCATATGTGGGGTGAAGCGGCGCACCATCAATTCTGGATTCAAAACATAATATTCCTTCTTCTAAGTTTTATAATTTAAATTTTATAATTGCCGGTTGCAAGCTTCTATCATTTCCACATTAAAAAAGCAAATATAAATATACATAACTATTAAAAATGCCGTCCAGCGGAGGTAAGTTACCCTGGACTATATTGTGTTATATCTGCATTTTTTTTGGATTACTTTAAATTTTTAAAGAAATGAATTACATTTTTAAGCAAGTTCTGTAGATTCAAATAAATAGATGAAGAAGTTGAATTTTCGACTAAAAAGATCCATTTTAAACTAAATAGTTGAATTTTCAACATAAGGAAAGATTAATTTTCTACCAAAAATGGAATTATTAAATTTTCAACTAAAATAAAGAATTTTTAACCAAATAGTTCAATTTTCAGTTAAAAAGAAAATTTAAAACTGAAAACAGAATTTTTTCAATAAAATGAGTGAAATTTTCCTAAAAAAAAGATGAATTCTAAACCGAATAGTTGAATTTTTTAATTCAATAAGGTTCATTTTCTGCCAAAAATTAATTTTAAACAACAACAAAAAACAATTTTTTTCTCAATACTTGAATTCTGAATTAAAAAGATAAATTTTCAACTAAAATAAAGCATTATCGACTTGAATAGTTAAATTTTCAGTGGAAAAATCAATTTTTAAACAAAATTCAACAATTTATCAATAAAATGGATAAATTTTCAACTAAAATTGAGAACATTTAAGCGAAAAATCAAATTTTCGCCCAATACTTGAATTTCCACCTAAAAAAATAAATATAGAAAAAGGGTATAATTTTCAATATACAAAATTATTTTAAAAATAACAAATTTTTAACGAAATAATGCATTTTTCAATTTTTAAAAATCGAATTTCCACCAAAAATTGAATAGATTAATTTTCTGTTAAAAAATTATTTTGAAACCCTAAGAAAAAACCAATTGCCAATATGATACTTGAATTCTTAAACAAAGAAAATAATTTTCAACTAAAATTAAGACTGTTTAACTTAAATAGTTAAATATTTTTAAAAAATGGTTTAACTTGATGAATTTTCTCTAGAGTACATTTTTTTAAAAATTTGTTTGACTTGATGAATTTTCTGTGGAGTAGATTAATTTTTATTACGTTAAAAAAAATCTAATAGATGATATTGCAAGCAACCAAAACAGATTTTAATTTAAAATAATAAATGGTTGAATTCAACCAAAAAATGCAAATTTTCATCCTAACATTTTAATTTCCAACCACAAAATAAAAAAAAAAATTAATTTTTTCCCAAAAAGATGATTTTTTAATCAAATATACGAATTTTAAATCAAATAGGTGAATTTAAACCTAAACAAAATTAATTTATCATTAAAAATGGATCAGTTAAAGTTTCAGCTAAAAAAATAAAATTTCAAAGACTGTAATTTTGAACCAAATAGTTCAATTTTCAACCGAAAAGATGAAATTGTTAAGACGATTAGTTTTTGACTAAGTATGTCGTCGAATTTTTAACTTAAAAAGATGAATTTTCGACTGCAAATGGAATACTTTAATTTTTATTTTAGAATTTGATTTTCAAGCAAAAAAAAACTAATTTTCTAAAAATATTGTTTTTGCAACCAAAGAGAAGAATTTTCTGCAAAAAAAAAGAATTCCTAAAACCATATAGTTCAAATTTGAAAAAAAAAACTTTCTGATAAAATTGTTAAATTTCGTACGAAGTAGATTAATTTTTCACAAAATAGTTGAGTTTTTAACGAAGAAGATTCGTATTTTACCTAATAAAGGAATTTTTAACGAATTTGTTGAATTTAAAAAAGACTTACTAAATTGTTAAACTATTGACAGACTAACTTAATTTTCAATTAAATATATAAATTTTCGACCAAAATAGTTAAGTCTTAACCAAGCAGTTTCATTTTTTACTAAATAAACGAATTTTTAACAAAAAGGGATAATTTTTTATTAAAAATATTAACTTTCAACCACGAAAATTATTTAGTTAAAAATTTTTCACTTCGTATCTTTTTCAGTGAGATTTTGAAGATACAAAACTTTAAATTTTAATAAATTAATTTCTATTAATTAATTAATTTATTTATATATATTTTATTTATATTTTGATGCAAATTTCTTTTAGGTTTGATTGAAAATAACAATTTTAAACTGACAATTAAACTATTAAATTTTTTCTTATAAATCTATCTTTTTCACTTAAAAAATTTAACTATTAGTTTAAAAATGTATCTGTTTTAGTTGAAAATTTAACTTTTTAATTGAAAATTAATGCATTTTATTGACAATTCTTATTTTTTGGTAGTCATTTAATTTTCTTGGTTGAAAATTGATCCTTTCTGATTAAAAATGAAATTTTTTGGTTCAAATATTAACTGTTATTTATTTTTTAGTTGAAAAGTCGATTATTTGATTTAAGTTTGAACTACTTAGTAACAAAAAAAATTTTTTTTGATTAAGGATTTATAATTATAGTTGAAGATTAAACTTTTTTGGTTGCAAAATCATATTTTTAGTTGAAAATTAAATTTTTTTGAAGATCAATGAACTGTTCGGCATTAAAGTAAAATAATTTTGTTAGAAATTACTGTTTTTTGTTCAAAATTTATTTTTTTGTAGAACATTATTCGCCTTCGTCGAAAATTCATCTTTTTGGCTGAAAAAATTTAACAATTTAAAAATCCATTTCTTTGTTAAAAATCGTATTTTTTTATTTGAAAATTTAATTATCCCATATTCGATTAAGTGTTGGCTAAATATTGTTGGATAAGTTGGAAAGTCGTCTTTTTTTATATAAAATTAATCTTTTTGGTTGGAAATTAACTAATGTTGTTGAAATTTTTGTTTAAGTTATTTTTTGTCATTATTTTTATCTGAAAATTTAAATATTCTATTTTTAGTTGAAACTTCATCATGTATATTGTATAAGTTAAAACTGCAACTATTTGATGGAAAATAATTCTTTTTTGTTCAAAGGTCAACTTTTTAGTGGAGAATTCTCTCCTAAATTAATTTATTTTAATTTCTGAATTTAAATTCATTTACTTATTTTTTGAACTTTTTTGTCAATAAGAATCTTGTTCAAAAGTCATCTTCTCCGATTGAAAAGTCCACTGTTTTCTAAAACATTCTACTTTTTATTTTTGTTTAAAAATTCAATTCTGTTGTTAAAAATTATTGCTTCTGGATTCAAAATTTATGTTTGACGATAAAAAGTCATCCGCCTTTGTTAAAATTTGTATTTTTGTATTTAAAAGTCAAACGAAATCTTTTTGGATGAAAATAAAAATTTTTTGTTCTTTTTGAAAATTGGCCTTTTTTTATTTTTAATACATCTATTTCTGAACAAATTTCTTTTGTGTTTCAAATAAAAATGCAACTTGTACTCGTATGAAAACTCAACTCTTTTTTGAAAGTTCGCATTTTTGATTTTGAAATTCACCTGCTTTAGAAGAAATTTTATCTTTATAGGAGATTCTCAAAAATTCTAAAAAATTTACTTCTTTTTTATGAAACCTAATATTTTGGTGTTAAAAAGAGAACTAAAATCTTCTCTGGTTCAAATTTCTACTATTTTCTTTTTAAATTAGTTATTTTGTTTTTAATTAAAAATTTATCTGTTTTAAGAGAAAATTTCACCTTTCTTGGATAAAAATGCAACTTTTTAGTTGAAAATTAAACTATTTTTTTTTAAATCTCATACTTTTTGTTGAAAATTTGACACTTTTCTTGAAAATTTAACTATTTCGTAGAAAATTTTTTTTTTATTCAAAATTTATATTTTGGTATTAACAAATGAACTGAAATCTTTCCTGGGTGAACGTTCAAAATTGAAAAAAAGTTCTCGTTTTTTATTGAAAATCATTGTTGCAATACAAATTTCATCTTTCTTGGATAAAACTGCAACTATTTAGTAGGGAATTGAACTATTTTCTTAAAAATTCATCCTGTTTGGTTGAAAAAATTTACTTTTTTGGATTAAAAACTCTATTTTTTCGTAGAAACTTATTTCTTGTTTAAAAATTCATATTTTCATCGTAAAAAAGTCAAGTGAAATCTTTTTTAACGGAAATTATGACTATTCTGTTGAAAAGATTAATATAGATAAATAATTGAATTTTTATTAAAAAGCATGAATTTTTAATCAAAAACATTAATTATTAATCGGCAAAGATTAATTTTCTAATAAAATGATGCTTCTCGAAACCAAAAACTAACTTTTAATTTTCAACAAAAAAAATCGAATTTTCTACTGAAAAGGTGAAAAATTAATTTTTAACCAAGAAAAAAAATGTCCAACAATATTGTTTTTACAACCAAAGAAAATAATTTCCTAAACAAAAAAAAAGTGTCTGAAACCAAATAGTTCAAATTTGAACGAAAAGAAACGTTCTAGTAAAATTGTTAAATTTCGTACGAAATTGATTAATTTTTCACAAAATAGTTGAAGTTTCAACTAAAATCATGAAATTAAATATTCATCTGTATTTGTAGTCGAAAAGTTATCTCTTTGGTTTAAAGTTTAACTATTTTTTGAAAATTAATCTTTATAGGTTGAAAGTTGAACTATTATTTAAAAAATGTAATTATTTTGTTGAAAGCGCATGTATTTTGCGAAACAATCCATCATCTATAGCAGAAAAGACTTTTTCGCTTAAAATAAATTGTTAAATTTGAACATTTTTAATTTGAATTTGAAATACTGTTTTATTCCGTTTATAAAAGATTCTATGTTAAAATTATTACAGGTTAAAAATGCTGGTATTTCAATATTAATAATAAAAAAAAAGAGAAAAATTAGTCAAAGAAAAATCATGGAATTTTAAAAATAAAATTCTCGGGCACCTTGTCTTATTCTGCTAGTAATAACTAGAAAAATATTTCAAGGTAGATACTGAATTATATGGTAGTCAAGGGGTCAATTTCATTACGAATTAAAAAGACAAGCAGCATTTAAAGATGCATGGATTTGTATCTCTCGGATTGTTGTGGTTCAGTTTCAGGCATCGGACGTCTCTGCGCGTAAGGAATCTAGATATTTTATGTGTTCCAGAAACAAAGAAAAAGGGATTTAACAATAGATCGCCAGAAAATGCCAAGTTAAAGAACAGGCTCGAACTACGGTCAAGGGTAGATACTGAATCACATGCTAGTCAGGGGGTCAATCTGATTATGAATTAAAGTGACCAAAAGCATTTAGATATGCATGGATTTGTATCTCTCGGATTGTTATGCGTCAGTTTTAGGAGCTAAATGGGGAGTGGGTGTTTGGAATTCTAGAAGAGTGAATGATCTTAAGGAAAGAGAATTAAAAAATCTCTGCGCGTATAGAAGCTAGATATTTTATGTGTTACGAAAAGAAAGAAGAAGGGATTTGACAGTATATCAACTGAAAATGGGAAGTTAAAGAACAGACTCGAACTATCGTCAGGGGTAGATACTGAATCACATGGTAGTCAAGCTATCAACCTGATTATGAATTAAAGAGACAAACAGCATTTAGATATGCAGGGATTTGTATCTCTCGGATTGTTGTGCGTCAGTTTCAGGAGCTGAATGGCGACTGGGTGTTTGGAATGCTAGAAGAGAGGAAAGAGAATTAAAAAATCTCTGCGCGTATGGAAGCTAGATATTTTATGTGTTACGAAAACAAAGAAGAAGGGCGTAGGCGTAGGTCCCCCGCAGGCAAGGGTTTAGTGGTGGCCCTAACGAAGGTTATAAAACATTTCAGAGAGCACTTGGTTCAGTCTATTTGAAAAAATTGTGTTTCCCTTCAACAGCGATTGGTTGTGCATCGAAGAAAAAAATTGGTCGACGCCTCCCTTAAGAAAAAAACTGCGCGGCCGATTTCGTTCTCTCGTTGAACCGGGTATATCTCGAAGATTGTTGTGGGTCAGAATAAAAGTGATAACCAGAATATTATTTCTCGTTTACTTTTATCCTTTTCTAACTTTCACCTGCGATGCAATATGAATCCCTAGAAAAAGTACCAAGTGAAACTGGGTGTCCTTTTCGAATATAAAACCGAATTAAACAAACCAAATTGAAATTGTTTAGCATCGAATCTTTTTCAGTGATGTCATTGGGATCAGATTGAAGTGTGAAGTATAATTTGATTAGGACTACTTGGTCCCAAGAGCAGAAGGCAATTAACCGCACGCGTTCTATCTCCCGAAGAAACTCTTGTTTGATCGATGGATCCTCCACCTCGGACCGGAAATTATGCGTCAGCCTATCACCCGGTGGCGGAAGTGACGCTGTAGCGCCGTCTGATCACGCTACTATCTACCATTTGCCGATTGTATTTCCTCTGCGTCCTTCCAAAAATCACTTCTTCTCATAGTCCCTTCCCTTCTTTTTATTTCTAATCATAGTTCATTCCTTTTATATAAATTCGAGGCGTGAGAAATTCCCGAGCTATTTTTGATAGTATATCATCTCGTCAGACAGGAACTGACTGATTAAGTCATGTGAGTGCAAAACCTACTGTAAACAGAATATCTTACTGATAAGAGGAGGAAACTTTTCAGGAAATAGGACGAATTATCTAGAAAATGTTATCTCAGCTTATTATTCGCAATTATTTTTTATTTCAGGTATTACATCAGGGATCGTTCATAAACTACATTACCTATTGGGGGGGGGGGTACAAGGTTGGTAACATATGGGGGGGGGGCTCATGTGGAGGTAACCTAACGAACTTAGATAACTCGTACATTTCTTGATAATAAATTTAAATAAAGTTTGCGACTTTTCTTTTGTTAAAAATATATCTTTTTTTTTGTCAAAAATGCAACAACTTGCTAAAAGTTTTATTGCTTTTTTTTTAAATTATCTTTTTGGTTTAAGATTCATCTCTTTGGTGGAAAATTAAACTAATTCGTTAAAAATTAATTTCTTGGTTAAAAATTAACAATTTTTTCACTAAAAATTTAACTATTATATATGCTTTTGTTTCACTAAAAATTAGTGTTTTTTTGTAAAAAGTTAATCTTATCAGTTTAAAATTCATCTCTTTGATTCAAACTTAACTATTTTATCAAATATTCAAATTATTTCCGTGCAACTGATTTTTACTTAAATTAAAATTAGTTTTTGTTGAAATATCATCAATTACACATGTTTTTTTAATATTAATCTTTTTTGTTCGAAAATTTAACAATCTGGTTAAAAGTAGAACTATTTTGTTGAAGCTTAATTCTTTTTAGTAAAGATTCATCATTTCAGTAAAAATTAATTCTTAAACTGGAAAATTTAACCAGAATTTTTAAACTGAAAATATAAATATTTCCTTATTGGCCAAAAATTTATATTTTTAAATAAAAATTAGCCTTTTTTATTTGAAAATGCAACCATTTGAATGGAAATGTATGTTTTTGTTGCAAATTCAACTATTTTGGTAGAAAATTTAACTACATCATTAAAAAAACTAGTTATTTAAAAAATTAGCTACTTGGTAGAAAATTGACTTTTTTGTTTATAATTTACAGCATCTTCTTAGAAGTTCAAGCGTTTTATGAAAAAATTCGTCTATTTTGTTGAAAATTAGCCTTTTTGGGTACAAAATTAATCTTCCTTTTTTTCAAATTCATCATTTTATCTGTGGATTCAACTATTTGTTTAAAATTTCATTGTTTTGGTTCAAGTTAACTGAAAAAAAAAAATTAATTTTATGTTAAGAATTAATTTTTTCAACTGAAAATATAACTATTTTATTTTTTGTTGAAAATATTTTTTTAAATTGAAAAAAAACACCTTCTTTAATTTAAAATTCCGCTATTTTGGTGGAAAATTCAACTATTTGTTAAAAATTAAACTACTTAAAATATTAATTAATAGGAAGCCGGTTCACTTTTTTATGAAAAATTTATGTAATTTTGAAAATTTTTATTTTGTGTAAAAAATTAATCTTCTTTTTTGAAAATTCATCTTGTTAGCTGTGGATTTAACTATTTTGTTATATATTCACTTTTTCTATTCAATGTAACTAGTAGTAAAAAATTCGTTTTCTTCATTAAAAACTAACTTTTTTAACTAAAAATTTACCTATTCTATTTTCGGTTATTTTTTGCATTTTTTATTTTATTTTATTTATTATTATTATTATATATATTATATT
>NC_046665.1:120487692-120492660 GCF_010883055.1 Belonocnema kinseyi | reverse complement strand
TATTATTTTATTTTATTTTTTTTTGAAAATTAACTATTTTGTTGAAATTTCAGCTATTTTAGTTTTGAAACTTCATTCATTATTTTCTTGTTTAGTTTAACTGAAAAAAACATTAATTTTTTTAGTTGAAAATTAATTTTTCAAACTGAAATTGTAACTATACCTATTTTGGTTTGAAAATTATGTTGTGAAATTGAAATTATTTTTGTAAAAAATGATACTATTTTGTTAAAAAATTAGGCTTTTTAAAAAATTAACTACTTCGAAGAATATTAACATTTTTTTATGGAAAATTAATGAAATATGTGGAAAATTAATCTTTTTTTTGAAAACTCATCTTATTGGCTCCGGATTTAACTATATTGTTAAATATTCTTTTTTTTTGTTCAATTTAACTGAGGAAAAAATGAGTTTTTTTCTTAAAAAGTAATTTTTTAAACTGAAAATGTAACTATTTAATTTTTTGTTATCAAATTTTTTCTTTTAGTTTTGAACTTATATTTTTTTATTGAAAACACAAATATTTTGATAAGAATTAAAATAATTAAAAAATTAACTACTTGCAAGAAGATTAACTTTTTATCTGTAAAATTTATGCATTTTTTAAAAAATTTTTTAAAAAATTTTTTATCTTGAAAATTCAACTATTTGGTTAAAAATTATTATATTTTTTAGTATAATTGAACCAGAAGCAAATTCTCTCTTTTTTGATTGTAAATTCATTTTTTAATCTGAAAATGTAACTATTCCATTTTTTGTTGCAAAGTTTTTTTTTAAATTGAACTATTTGGTGATAATTCAACTATTTTGGTAGAAAAATAAAATATTTTGTTAAAAAGTTACACTATTTTGAAAAATTAGCAACTAAGAAGATTATAAAATTTTTTAAATTCCTCTTTTTGGGTACCAAATTAATCTTCTTTTTTTTAATTCTACTTATTAGCTTTGGATTTAAACTATTGTGGTGAATATTTTTTTTAAATTTAATTAACTCGTGGGAAATTTTTTTTATTTATTGCAAATTAATTTTTTAACTCAAAATGTAACTATTCCTTTCATGGTTTAAAATTTTTTCGTTTAATGCAACTCTGGTTGAAAATTCAACTATTTTAGCGGAAAATACAATATTTGATTTTTGGTGAAAAATGTAATTGTTTTGTGGAAAGTTTATGTAATTTGTTGAAATTTCGTTTTTTTTTCGGTCAAAAATTAATTTTCTTTTGTGAAAATTGATGGATTTAACTTTTTTTAAAAATATTTGTCGTTTTTATTTAATTTATATGTGAAAAAATACTTTTTTTGTTAAAAATTCAATTATTTGTTTAAAAATTGAACTAGTTTGGTACACAATTCAAATATAATTTTGTTGAAAAATCGTTTTTCGAGAAGAAAATAAATTTTGTTTTTTGAAAAATAATTTTTATTATTTCTTAAAAGTTAAATATTTAAAGTGAAACTTTAACTATTCAATTTTTCGTAACAAACTTTATATTTTTATTTAAAATTTGTAGTTTATGATTGACCTTTCATTTAAAAGTATACAAATAAATATTTTTTACATTGAGAATTGTGCAATTTAAAAATATTTTGCACGTATCCGTTTTTGAAATATTTATTAGGTTTGAATTCTTTTTAATTTTCGAGAATTTGAGGCCTTGATAAATTGTAATTATTACAATGAGACCGCTTGAAAATTCAATCTGGTGAATTTTTATCATTTTATCTTGATATGTCAACTGATTAGCGAGACCACCATTGAGGTTCCATAAATCATATTAAGGCTTTGTTAACACACGTGCTTATTATTTATGGAAGACACTAAATATTAAATTAAAGGTGATACAAATAAAAGAAAAAAAATGAGGACGCTTCAGAAATTAAAATATTTATTACGACTTTTATTTTCAACAAAAATGGCTACTAACTTAATTTCTATTGACTTGCCCCAAAAATACTTTAGGGGAAATAAACAAAAAAAATTTAAGATGCCACATTTTCAAGATTGCAGGTCGAAATATATTTAATTTCCAAAAAAGATCAATTTTCGACCCAAAAATTTTTTATTTAAACCTGAAAAGATAAATTTGTGAGCAAAAAAGTTAATTTTTGACTAAAAGAGATGAATTTTCGACCAAATAATGAATTTTTTGGCCAAATAAAAAATAATCTTTAATTAAATAGTTAAATTTGCAACCAAATAGTCAAAATCGCAAGCAAAAAACAAGAACCTCTAACAGAAAAGGTGAGATTTTAACCAAGACAAATTTTTAACTCGATAAAAAACTTCAACCAAATTATTAAATTTTCAAACCAAAATGACCAATTTTCTAGAAAACAGTTGAAATTTCAAACCCAAAAAGTTTATTTTTTTTAAAAAAGTTAATTTTCGATGAAAATTGAGTTTTAGAGCCAAACAGTTGAATTTTCTACAAAAAAGTTGAATTTTATTCAGAAAAATTAATTTTTTGCCAAGAAAGATGAATTTTGTAGACAAGAAGACAAATATTTCAGAAAACAGTTAAATTTTCAACTAAAAAATATCACTTTTTAACAAAAAAAGTCAGTTTTCAACCAAATTGTTGAATTTCTAAGGCACAAAAATAAATTTTCTACCAAACAGTTGAATTTTCGACCTAAAAACATTAATTTTTAACAAAGAAGTCAGTTTTCAACAAAATGTTTGAATTTACAAAACCAAAAATGCGAATTTTCTCCTAGAAAGTTGAATTTTTAACTAGAAAATATTTATTTTTAACAAAAAAGTTTCATTTTGGAACAAACGGTTCAATTTTTAACCAACAAAAATTTTTTATTTATGAAAGAAAAGAGATTTCAACAAATTGTTGAATTTTAAAGACAATTTTCTAGAAAACAATGAAATTTTGAACAAAAAAGTACATTTTTTGCCCAATTGCTAAGTTTTTAACACCAAAATATTACTTTTCAACAAAAAAGTTAATTTTTAACAATTTTAAAGCCGAAAAGATGAAATTTTTACAAAATAGTTAAATTTTATAACCAACAATACACATTTTCTAGAAAACGGTTGAATTTTCAACCCCAAAAAATTTTTGTTGAAAAAAAGTTAATTGTCAATGACAAAAATTGAGTTCTATAGCTAAAGAGTCGAATTTTCTACAAAAAGAAGTTAAATTTTATACTGAAAAATTAATTAATTAAATATGACTTTTTAATAAAAAAAAAGTCGATTTTCAAACAAACTACTGCATTTTTAAGGCAAAAAAATAAATAAATTTTCTAGAAAATAGTTGAATTTTCGAGCCACAAATATTAATTTTCAACAAAGAAGTCAATTTTAAGCCAAACAGTTTAGTTTAGTCTAGAAAACAATGAAATTTTGAACAAAAAAGTACATTTTCTGCCAAATTCCTAAATTTTCAAAACCAGTGATATTACTTTTCAACAAAAAAGTTCTTTATTTTTACCAATTTTTAGAATTTTCAAGCCAAAAAGATGAAATTTCTACAAAAAAAATTTAATTTTTGAAACAAAAATACAAATTATACAATTTAACAGCAAAAATTTATTTTTTAAGAAACAGTGACATTTTCAACCAAAAAAAATTTTTCATTAATGATAAAAAAAGACTTCACCGAATTGTTGAATTTTCAAGGCAACAAGACAATTTTTCTACAAAACAGTGGAATTTTGAAGTAAAAAGTTCATTTTTAACCAAATTTTTGAGTTTTCATGCTACAAAGATCAAATTTTTACAATTTTCTAAGAAAAGAGGCGAATTTTCTACAAGAAAGTTGAATTTCCAGACAGAAACTATTATTTTCAAAAAAATTTTCATTTTCAACCAAACAGCAGTAGAATTTTTAAGCAAATAATTGAATTCTTAAGCCAAAACACGAATATTCTAGAAAACAGTTAAATTTTCCACCCCAAAATACAAATTTAAAAAAAGGTTTTTTTAACCACATAGACCATTTTTTAACAAAAAAGTTAAATTTCCCACATAAAAGTTAATGTCAAACGAAAAAGTTAATTTTCAACTAGGAAAGATGAATTTTCAAACCAAGCTAACAAATTTTCTATAAAACAGTTGAATTTTTTATCAAATTTTCGAATTTATAAAACAAAAAGACGATATTTTTACAGGAAAATTGAATTTTTAACAAAAAATTTTATTTCTAACTAAACAGTTAAATTTCCACCAAGAAGGATTTTTATTAAAAAAAAGAAGTTCACTAAATTGTTGAATTTCCAAGAAAAAACACGAATCCAAAAAAAAAAACAGTGGAGTTTTCAGCCCGAACTGATTACTTTTTACCAAAAATTTCACTAGGGAGATTTAATTTAAAGCCAACAATACGAAATTTCGGGAAAGAAATGTTGCATTTTTAACCCAGAAATATAAATTTTCAACAAAAATGTAATGTTTAACCAAATATTTAATTTTTCAAGTCAGAAACGCGAATTTTTCACAAGACAGTAGATTTTTTTCCAGAAAATATTAAATTTGAACAAAAAAGTTTATTTTTGACTAAAAAGTTAAATTTTCAACCAAGAAATATTTGTCAGTCAAAAAAGAAAAGAATACCACCGAATTGTCAAATTTTCAAGCCAAAAAGACGAATTTTCAATAAAACACACAAGTTTTCAACCAAGAAGTTTAATTCTCAACTTAAAGCGATCAATTTTCAATTAAAAATGGAATAGCTCCATATTTAGTGAAAAAATATGCATTAAAAAAATCAAATAAAATAGGTTAATTTTCAACTAAAGAGATTAATCTATAATAAAAAAAATACTGTTTGACAAACTATTATATCTGTCGACCAAGTAATTGAATTTTGAATCAACAGATTTTTTAATTTTATATAAAAAAAACTGTTAAATACTAATTTATTTTTGGACCAAAAAATCTGAAAAAATCATGGTAGTATCTTATAAGTATCCCGAGTCGATTGCACGCTAAACGGACTACCCTCCACCCCCCAG